>NC_030427.2:21126210-21321210 GCF_001660625.3 Ictalurus punctatus | reverse complement strand
CTTTCACTGATGTCATAAAATATGTTGTCAAACTGCCAAAATTTTATGAGAAATTGTTCATATTCATGTAGCTAATATAAATAAATTGGCCCCACTCAGTGTAATTAGCTCCTAAGTATAAAAGGTGTGTCACAGAAGCTTTCACACCCTGCCTCTGTAAATGAGTAACAGCTTTTAGTGATGTGTCTGAGTTTTGCTCAGCTCAGTTTTATTTGGTTCCTTTATTCCCTTAAATCTATTCATTTGCCTGAACAGTATGATTAATGAGTTTCTGTTTTTTTTTCCTGTGGATACAATAATTAGTGGCCCTTATGCAAGCTATCCATCCATCCATCCATTTTTTATACCGCTTATCCTACCAGGTCGCGGGGAACCTGGAGTTTATCCCAGGGAGCACGGGACACAAGGCGGGGTACACCCTGGACAGGGGTGCCAAACCATTGCAGGGCACAGTCACATACACATTTACACACCCACTCATACACTACGGACACTTTGGACATGCTAATCAGTCTACCGTGCATGTTTTTGGACTGGGAGAGGAAACCGGAGTACCCGGAGGAAACCCCTGCAGCACATGGAGAACATGCAACTCTACACACACAGAGATGTGGCGGGAATCAAACCCCCAGCTCCCAGAAAATTGTCTTGTGTGTGAACAGACTTTGAACACGCTCTTTTCCCCACGTAAATACTGACATACATTTTAGACTTAAAGTCCCCGTGAAGTGAATTGTAACGTGCAGTGTTTTTCAATGTGTTGATGTAATTTCCACTGTAACAGTAACTCAGGGCAGGACATATCGAGTGGCTCCTCCCCCTTTTTAATTAGCCAATAACGTTTAGCTTACCTCACAGCCCGGGCTAAGCCATGTTTGACAGTTAATACCATTGACGTGAGCCATGGAATGAATTCAAACCATTTCCTGCTTAACAAACTTACAGCCAAGACACATTTATGACTTTGCTAATATGATTTCTCTCGCTCAACAACGGCAACTTCGGCAAGGGGATTTTTATAATGTTGTGGGGCGGGACACTTCCAATTCTAGAGCACATTTGATTAGACAGAAAATTTGATGAGAAGCTGAAGTGCAGACTGATGTAATCAAAATTATTGGTGTTATAGAGAGACTGTAAATTTTTAATGCATATCTCTTCTAAATTAATTGTTTCGGAGCACACTAGCTTATATATAGTTTTACACTATTCACAATATTCATACTAAAAGCCAAAAAAATGTGGATATCATGGAGTCTTTAAGACACTGACTCTGAATACGGGCCCGATGATCACTGCATGTAGAAGCCTTTCCATTTATAATACCTGGTGTTCAAACCAGTACACTGCAGAAAATAATCTGCACTCTGTGATGTAGGTAGCTTTGCCATTATGCATATCAACATACACTCTTGCACTATCATTATAGATAAATTACCTAGAGAGAGCCCTAATAACCTTTCTTTCCTCTGTATTTGTGCGCAGGAGACCCGGATTAACTGCATTCGAATAGCACGGAAAGGTACCTCTTTTCTTTTTCTATTGAATTTGCATGCTGGAGAGTAAGCATCTGAGATAGACTGCATTCTTCTGCCTCCATTTTCAGTCATATTATGACATAAGTTAAGATTGCTGCAAGCAAAACATGGGCAACATCGCACAGTCCGTACAGGATTTCACTGAGTTTTTTATGCTTGATATTGCGTGATATTTTTTGAACTGGTGAAATTGCAATTGCACAAAATTGTTTTGCACAGTCTTTCGCAGTGATTTTTGTTGGTAAATGAGACCTTTTAGTCGTAGTCATATTCGACGCACGTGAATAGAATAGAGCTAAGGCTGAATGCTTTGTTATGGTGTCACATGACATGGCCCAAATTTGTGGAAAATCTGCAGTAATTTTGAAAAATTGCAAGCTCCTCTGAATTTTTTTGAGTTTTCTTTGATTTTGCATTAATTTCCGCAATCGCAAAATCCTGCAGGGACTGATAGCAGCATGTTGCAGCAAAATAGTTCAGTACTTCATGATTGAACCATATTAGTCACTGCTATTTATTTGTTTTTTGGTTGGTTTTAAAGTTATATTCATGAACAAACCGAGGCTGAATGTTTACTTAACGGGTGCTTTCACACCTATTAGTCTTTTTGCAGTCACCTGCCCATGAACAGAACCAAAGGAAAACACAACATTATACGCAATGCTCAATACTCGGTTCAAACAGACTAACCACTGCTTATGTGAAAGCACTCTAATATAAAATCCAATAGTGTTTTTTTTTATGTATTTATCTATATTTCGAAACATACTGCCTTATTCAGAACCCTAACCACAAAGCTGCCTGCAACAATTTGCTCTATTTCATGTGAAATCCTGGAAGAACATTCCTAGAGATTAAAAAAAGGACTACATAGTATTTCACATTCTGCAGTGGTAGTGCAAAGCTCCGCACCAAAATCTCTGGAATGAAATGGCTTCTTATATGTAGCTTTGAATAGTGTGTTTAAACAGTAAATCTAAAACCAAAAAAAGAAGATATATATATATAGACAGTCTTGTATAGTGCATGTCCAGGGGAGATAGAGGCTGCATGTAATGACCATCTCACCATGGTGACAAGATGGTGTCTAAAATGTCTCTTTCTTCTGCCTGTCTGCATCTCTCTATCTCTCTCTCTTGCTTTCTCTCATTCTGTTGCTCTCTTAAAGATGTTTCTTTCTCCCGGCTGTTTTTTTTTTTTTTTTTGCTCTTTGTCTACCCCTTTTGCTTTGCCTTCCTCTCTTTTTCACTGTATGTCGGTGCACCCCAGGTGCTTCTCTTCAACACTCACACATCAGATTAATTACAAACTGAACCCTTCCAGATGAAGATGAACTGCCCACCCAACTCTCTTTCATTTTTCTTGCTGTCTCACTTTTATTTATTAACCCCTCATTCTTCTTCATCTTTCTCAGAGATTGCTAGCGCAAATTAAATATGCAAGAGAGGATTTTTTTTTGTTGTTGTTCTTTATCTTTATTGCTGCAGATGGAAGAGTGACTAGAATGAATTTTATGTTTGGATTGGTTATTTACATACTTCTACTGATACCAATACTGCCGCTACTACTACTACTACTACTGATAATAATAATAATACCACTACTACTACTACTACTACTACTACTACTGTTATTACTGCTACTACTACTACTATTACTGCTACTACTTTATATACTAATTCTGAAAACTTCTACAATAATAATAATAGTAATAATAATAATGACAACAACAACAGGAGTAGCAAAAAACTGTTAAAAATGGCAGAAAATCCAATATGGTGGCAATTAACACCATGGTATACACTGACTCAGCATTAAACAAAGAATTAGAGGAGAAAGTAGAATCACACTTCTACTACATTGTCTTTCAGTGTTCTGTTTGCCAACTGATTGACCTCGTTGGTGTCAGTACACTGCATGAAAGGCATACATGAAAATTCTATGTAGGTAGCTAAGACTGACACTGTGCTAACTTTATAAAAGGCATATAAAATTGCCATTGACTTCCATATCAAAGTATAATAATAAGAAGAAGAAGAAGAGGAAGAAGAAGAAGAAGAAAAATAAGAGGAAGAAAGCAATTAAATGTGGGTGCCAATGCACCTTTGATGCTTGGCTCCTAGTAATAATACCACTATATTAACTATTAGCTATTTATTTTAGATCCCTACTGAACTTAATTCTAATCTATAGTAGCTACATTTTGTGGACATCAAGTATATCATTTTTCCCCACACACCTTCCCTGAAGGAGAAAACATGCACTGGACCAACAGCATGAGTGCACAAGCCTTTGTGATAGGTGACAGGTGATGAGCATTCAGGCAATGCTTAAACAGTCTGAGGTGCACCATTCCCAATTTCACTACTTCAGGATATGGGCAACATCTAGCAACTTGAAATTTCATAATTGCATCCGTTATCGAAGCTTCCATGGATGTGAAAGCAGAGGAACCCTGCAGGAGCTGGAATGTAGAAATACGCATCTTTCAGATCTACATATGCTTATAAACCAATTGTATTTGTTCATTTATATTTGATTTACAATTAAAATATCTTTGACTAACAAAGGTGAGTTTTATTTAAATTTAGTATCCTGTTTTTACATGTAATTAACTGTATTAATACTGTATCAACTGGAAATATTTTCAGATACTACTAGTATAATAATAATAATAATAATAATAGTAATAATAATAATGATAATAATAATAATAATAATAATAATAATAATAATAATAATAATAATAGTTTTGTTGTCTTATTAGTATTATTATTATCATCATCAGTGTTGGGTAAGTTACGCAAAAAAAACGTTATACACTACAGATTGACTAATTACTACTTTAAAATTGCAATTTACATTGCTGATTACTGCATGTAAAAAGTAATCAGATTTCCAATTACTTTAATTTCAAGTTAGAAACCTACAAAGTGAAACACATAGTTTGTTTAGTAATTTTAGTGCACGTTCTCCGGTGATTCATTAAAGCACTGATGTAGTCATGCAAAGTGTGATTTATTTTAAAAATGCATTGTACTTAAAATTGTTTTCTTAACAATAAATTTGTAATGCAAGTAACGCCATTTTATTGACATCAGTAACTGTAATCAAATTATATACATTTAAAATGTAATGCGTTACATTACTATGTTATCAGAAAAAGTAATTAGATTACAGTAACGGGTTAGTTTGTTTTTAAATTATTTGTAATATGTTATACCCAACTCTGATTACTTATTAAGTAAAATGGTGAGATTTTTTTTTTTTTTTTGCCAATCACTATTCCTCCAGTAATGTCAAGTATCTGTTCACTTTTTTCCAGCTGCATGTAAGGATCATAAGCACGCTCTGGAGATATCCCAGAATTCTGAGGACATGGGGTTGATACTTGGGGCTTCTGCTGGAGGACTAGTGGTCTTTGTCCTTTTGCTGGGGGCCATTGTAATCATTGTCAAGAAAGGGTAAGTGTGTGTGTGTGTGTGTGTGTGTGTGTGTGTGTGTGTGTGTGTGTGTGTGTGTGTGTGTACACGTGTGCCCCAGCGTGCCATCTTTATTTGGGTCATTTCAGTCGAACTGAAGCTTGTCTCTGCAGTTATCATAAGGCAGTAATATAAATGTCCCAGGGCTCACAGAAACATAAAATGCTGTTGACACCATGTGACACTATGACATTTTGGCCCTAAAGGGACCAAGATATGTCAATGTCCAGAGTCTACTCTCAACAATGTGTCCAGACAGCCACTCTCTTTGGATGAATGTCCACTAATCCATTGAGAGGAGATTTTGTCTGCTACACAATTTGTCTTACTGCATGACACAAACCCGGATACCTGGTCTCCTCTCTATTCTAAACTCCTCAGGATTATTATCCTATTAACCTGGCTAGATATTAGTTCTTCTATTCATTCTTAAAGAAATGTTTTTTTAAATTATTTTTTAAAATTTGAGTTATTAAGCTATGATGTTACTATCTACCCTGTAAAAGATAACAGTTGACGCCTAGTGGTTGAAGCCAGAGTTGGAGTTAGAGGCCATGTATTCAATTCAATTCAATTCAGTTTTATTTGTACAGCGCTTTTAACAATGGACATTGTCCCATAGCAGCTTTATAGAATTTTTTTAATTCAGGATATAGATTTTAAATGCATGACTTTATCCCTAATGAGCAAGCCAGAGGTGACAGTGTTCAGGAAAAATTACCTGAGATGATATGAGGAAGAAACCTTGAGAGGAACCAGACTCAAAAGGGAACCTCATCTGGGCAACATAGTGCAATTATAAATAAGTAAATCCCTTCTATAAATGTGCTAATACTACATGGTCAAGTAGTGCAATTGTGTAAACAGGAAAATTCATTACAGTTTTTAAATGAAGTCTGTTTTGTTGAACTTCTCCACTGTTCACTGATGGAGATTTGATTTGAGTTTTGGAGTGCAAAACTGTTTGTCTTCATAGCATAATTGTTCATATGAATTGAGTTCCAAAGCCATCTTTTTAAGTGGTACCATCCTCAGTAATCTCAATGATCTTTAGGCTGCACCATGTGGGGCCATCCTCAGCAACAGCATGTGACTTACAATTGATGAGAACTCAAGCCAGTAGTAGGACATCAGGATGGATCAGGCAGGTCCAGAGAGCAGAATGGGTCAGGATCTGTGATCTCAGGAGTATCATGTGTAGCTTGACAGAAAGAGAGAGGGACAGAGAGGGAAAGAGGGAGAGATTATTAGGTATGCTTATTGCCCCATAATGGTTAAGGACAATGTACTTTGCATGAGTGCATCACTTCATTTGTATGGAATCCATCAAAATAGTTCTTAATTCATTTGAATTTTGCATAAATCCAGTTAAAACCCCTTTAACACCAAATAACTCCATACTTTTCCTATTGGCTCAACTGAATAATCAGTAGTCACTGACTAATGTGCCTTAAGATAAAGATAAGATAAATAGTCTTTGAATAATATGCTTTAAGATATTATGCAAATTTGATGAGGGAAGTGAAACTGTGACGTGATGTGCAAAGTGAGCAAATCTGCAAATCAGTATAAATTTTTTAAATAGCATAGTTAAGGCATATAGTATGTGTTAATGTGTCTCAGATATCAACTACAGTGAACACTTTAACTTGCTTTCCTAAAGTCTAAAAAAAGTTAACCAATTCAGCTCATATCTCACTCTTTTTCTCTTGCTGTAAATTTCTCTCCTTTTTCTTACATTATCTATCTTTGCTGCTCGTCATGCTACACAGAAGGGACTTCTATTTTTACCCTTACAACCCGTAAGTGGATCCCCCTTCTTCTTCTTTTGTTTTACCATTATTCTTCATTTGCGCTCCTTTGCATAGCTTGATCTAATGATCGCTTCCTCCATTACCTTCCTCAATATACAGTGATGCTTGAAAGTTTGTAAACCCTTCAGAATTTTCTATGTATCTGTATAAATAGGACCTAAAACATCATCAGATTTTCACACAAATGAGACAAAAATGTTATACTTGGTCATTTATTTATTGAGGAAAATGATCTAATATTACGTGTCTGTGAGTAGCAAAAGTATGTGAACCTTTGCTTTCATTATCTGGTGTGACCCCCTTGTGCAGCAACAACTGCGACTAAACGTTTCTAGTAACTGGTGATCAGTCCTGCACATCGGCTTGGAGGAATTTTAGTCCATTCCTCAGTACAGAACAGTTTAGACTCTGGGATGTTGGTGAGTTTCTCCAGTGAACTGATTGCTGATTGCTCCTTCCACAATATTTCGATTGAATTATGTTCAGGACATTGACTTGGCCATTCCAAAACATGTGTTCTTAATGTCGTTGTCTTGCCTATGGACAGATATCCTGACATTTTCATTTAGAATTTGCTGGTATAATTTAGAATTCATTGTTCCATCAATGATGGCAAGCCATCCTGACCCACATGCAGGAAAACAGGCCCAAACCATAATACAACCACCACCATGTTTCACAGATGGGATAAAGTTCTTATGTTGGAATGCAGTGTTTTCCTTTCTCCAAACATAATGTTTGAAACTAAAAATTCTATTTTGTTCTCATCTATCCACAAAATATTTTTCCAATAGCCTTCTGCCTTGTCCGTGTGATCTTTAGCAAACATCAGATGGGCAGCAATGTTATTTTTGGAGAGCAGTGGCTTTCTCCTTGCAACCCTGCCATGCACATGATTGTTGTTCAGTGTTCTCCTGATAGTGGACTCATGAACCTTAACATTATCCAATGTGACAGAGGCCTTTAGTTGCTTAGAAGTAACCCTGGCACCTTTGTGACCTCGTGGACTATTACACGGCTTGCTCTTGGAGTGATCTTTGTTGGTCGACCACACCTGGGGAGGGTAACAGTGGTCTTGAATTTCTTCCATTTGTACACAATCCTGTCTGATTGTGGATTGGTGGAGTCCAAACTCTTTAGAGATGGTTTTGTAACCTTTACCAGCTTGATTCAAATAAACAACTCTTTTTCTGAGGTCCTCAGAAATCTCCTTTGTTCATGCAATGATACACTTCCACAAACATGTGTTGTGAAGATCAGACTTTGATAGTTCCTTAAATAAAACAGGGTCTCACTCACACCTGATTGTCATCCGATTGATTTAAATCACCTGACTCTAATTTCACCTTCAAATTAAACTGTCAAACTTAGAGGTTCACATACTTTTGCCACTCACAGATATGTAATATTGGATAATTTTCCTCAATAAATAAATTAACAAGTATAATATTTTTGCCTCATTTGTTTAATTGGATTCTCTTTATCATCTTTTAGGACTTGTGTGAAAATCTAATGTTTTCGGTCATATTTATGCAGATATATAGAAAATTCTAAAGGGTTCACAAATTTTTGAGCACCAATATATTTCCATCAATTTCCCCTTTCTATGACTCCAATACTCTTTGCTATTTTTTTTTCATATCTGTCCCGTGATCCTCAAACTCCCTTTTCTCCTTCACAGTATCTTATATCATTCAGTGTCAGCTTGTATCTCTCCATTTTTTTTTCAGGAGGAAGAAAGTGAACATGAACAAAGCGGCCATGCCTTATCGGCAAGAGAAGAAACAAAGGCTAGGCTCACTGGACTGCAGCACAGCTGACCAAGGCACACTGCAGCAGGACGGGCATACCACACACACCTTTATGGATGTGCATAGCTGCAGTGCGAGGAGTGAGTATGCACATGCACCTGTAATTGATGTCCTGTAGACAAACACAACCCAACAGGAAAGTTTGATTCAAAAACCAAACAGTGCATATTATAGATTTCCATACCATGTTATAAAAGTATCTCCAACTCCCTATGCCCCACCCCATGAAAAATACAGTACAGAAATAAATCAATAACCTAACCAAGGACCTGAACAACTCCGCCTTCTCATAGATTCCTATCTAGTCATACAGACAGATCACATTCAGTACTATTTTCCCCCAACATCTGCAAGGCAGCTTTATTGTGGTAGATTTTTATACTTTGACTAGCAGGTTATGTTATAAGCTTTTTATGTAACTACCTGGTTTTGTTGTGAGATTTTCTATTCAAGTAGTTTGTTCTGTTGTGAGATTTTCTACCTAACTAGCTGGTTTTGTGGTGAAATTTTCTGTATAACTACCTGATTATGTTGTGAGATTTTCTGCTTAACTACCTGGTTTTGTTGTGAGAATTTACAGTGTCTCACAAAAGTGTGTACACCTCTTACATTTTTGTAAATATTTGATTAAATCTTTTCATGTGACAACACTGAAGAAATGACACTTTGCTACAATGTAAAGTTGTGAGTGTACAGCTTGTGTAACAGTGTAAATTTGCTGTCCCCTCAAAATAACTCAACACACAGCCATTAATGTCCACCTCCACCTCCTCCACCTTCCATTTGAGGATGCCCCACAGAGGCTCAATAGGGTTTAGGTCTGGAGACATGTTTGGCCAGTCCATCACCTTCACCCTCAGCTTCTTTAGCAAGGCAGTGGTTGTCTTGGAGGTGTGTTCGGGGTCATTATCATTCTGGAATACTGCATACTGATCATGCTCTGCTTCAGTATGTCACAGTACATGTTGGCATTCATGGTTTCCTCAATGAACTGTAGCTCCCCAGTGCCAGAAGCACTCATGCAGCCCCAGACCATGACACTCCCACCACCATGCTTGACTGTAGGCAAGACACACTTGTCTTTGTACTCCTCACCTGGTTGCTGCCACACACGCTTGACACCATCTGAACCAAATAAGTTTATCTTGGTCTCATCAGACCACGGGACATGTTCCAGTAATCCATGTCCTCAGTCTGCTTATCTTCAGCAAACTGTTTGCGGACTTTCTTGTGCATCATCTTTAGAAGAGGCTTCCTTCTGGGACGATAGCCATGCAGACCAATTTGATGCAGTGTGCGGCGTATGGTCTGAGCACTGACAGGCTGACCCCACACCCCTTCAACCTCTACAGCAATGCTGGCAGCACTCATATGTCTATTTCCCAAAGACAACCTCTGGAGATGATGCTGAGCACGTGCACTCAACTTCTTTGGTCGACCATGGCAAGGCCTGTTCTGAGTGGAACCTATCCTGTTAATCCGCTGTATGGTCTTGGCCACCGTGCTGCAACTTAGTGTCAGGGTCTTGGCAGTCTTGTTATAGCCTAGGCCATCTTTATGTAGTGCAAAACTTCTTTTTTTCAGATCCCCAGAGAGTTCTTTGTCATGAGGTGCCACGTTGAACTTCCAGTGACCAGTATGAGGTAGTGTGAGAACGATGGCACCAAATTTAACACACCTGGTTCCCATTCACCCCTGAGACCTTGTGACACTAACAAGTCACATGACATCAGGGAGGGAAAATGGCTAATTGGGCCCAATTTGGACATTTTCACTTAGGAGTGTATTCACGTTTGTTGCCAGCGGTTTAGACATTAATGGCTGTGTGTTGAGTTATTTTGAGGGGACAGCAAATTTACACTGTTACATAAGCTGTACATTTACTACTTTACATTGTAGCAAAGTGTTATTTCTTCAGTGTTGTCACATGAAAAAATATAATCAAATATTTACAAAAATGTGAGGGGTGTACTCACTTTTGTGAGATACTGTATACTTAAATACCTGGTTATTTTGTGAGATCTTATAATGTTATTTAGCTGGCTTTGTTCTGAGATGTGTTCTAACATTACATAGATATAATTTCCTGTGGCAGTTCCTTGACATTAGGTATTAAGGATGTGGCTATTTCCTAACTTTTACTGCACTGATGACAATTAGTAGATTTTTTTTTGGCTCCCACTGCATGCTTATCTTTTATTCTCACATTCCAATTGTACCCATTGTATCACCAGAATATTAAAACAATTAAACTCACATCTCAAGATGTGAGATACCTTGGTCAGTTCTATGAGTCTTAAGTTAATTAGCTAGCTAGTGTTGATGAACATTTAATCTAGCCTGCTATCTAACATGGTTGTGGGATGTTTGTGATTTAAGATGCCATTTGGTGTTTCAAAATGGATCTGAGCTTCACACACAAATACAATTGTACATGCTAGAAAAAAATAACACCAACAATAGTACCAAACTGCATATTTTCTTTTACATATTTTACTTGGACTTAAGATATGTTTAAGATGTAACTTTGATTATGATACATGCATGGCTTAATAATTTAAGATACATCATTTTCCCATAGACGTTACACCTTTTGTACAATCAATACATATCTTTAACCAACAGAATGCATGAAGAGGAAAGGTACAATTTAGAAGGTTTTTTTCCCCCGAGAGCATACAGAAAAGTACTTTTACTGTTTGTTTACCATTATGTTTTAACAAGAAAGTTAAATCAGAGGAGTAATAATTGTTCTTGAATATGAGAGAGACAAGGCAATTCCTCAAGATGTCATTGATCATCAAGAGTGGATGTGTGGGTGCAGTGCATTTAACTTGAAGTAAAATCACTTAAAGATTAGGAAGTACACATACAAGCACACAGTTTGTGAATTAGATGCATTTGACTAAGCAACTTTACAGAATCCCAAAGTACACCTAGATCCCTAATGAAGCCAATGGCATGTAAGAACTCTCTGAGGCAACATAATGGAGAAATCTTAGGGAATTGTCAGTATTCAGTGTATCCATGTGAGACCATCCACAGCAGCAGGGGAGTCACAAGTGCAGAAAGCTCCAGATGAAGAAACAGAAGGGAGATAATAGGAGAAGAGCATCTGGATCAATTAGGCGGGTCTGGAGGGCAAGAGAAGCCACAGCAGTACAGGGCTATCTGTAGTTTTCTCTAACATCTACTAATCAAGACAAGAAAGAAGAATTGATGAATGTGCCCAAATATTAAGGATTACAGATGTTATTTATTTATATCATCACTTTCAGATGGAGGATTTCAGGGACGTTGAAAGAGAATACTCTTCATTTGATAGCATTACACCAATACATACTTTAAAAATTGTACTGGAAAGTGGAAAAAGGAAAGAAAAATGCATACATTCTCAGTAGTCAAAAAAGTGTTTAAATGCAGAAGCAGCCAGAATCTCTTGGCAAACAGATTTGAAAAACAGGAACTATGCCCTGTGTTTTTTTACTTTGGCCTCCCAACAGTCTTCTTGTGACTTTTTGGCTAATGTGCATCTTTCAGTAACTTTTGAAATGAAATGAGCCCACAGTTTATCTGAACTCAGATTTCTCAGTAGTTATATCTATTGTATTGTATTGTATTCTATTCTTTTCACTTGCTCTTCACTTTTTCCCATCCCTGCATCCTGCATTCAGGTGAATTCACTGTCTGTCTGTTTTTCCAGCTGACCAGCGCAGCTCAGTGAATGAGTCAAGCAGCCTGCTGGGAGGCTCTCCACGACGCCACTGCTGCAGGAAGAGCTCTCCTTACCACACAGGCCAGCTGCATCCAGCTGTTCGTGTAGCTGACCTACTGCAGCACATTAATCAAATGAAGACTTCTGAGTGCTATGGCTTCAAGCAAGAATATGAAGTGAGACCACATTTTCTACCAATAACATGGATTGAAAGTTTTGGTGCTACTTCATATACAATATCTCACAAAAGTGAGTACACCCCTCACATTTTTGTATATCTTTGATTATATCTTTTAATGTGACAACACTGAAAAAATGACACTTTTCTACAATGTAAAGTAGTGAGTGTACAGCTTGTATAACAGTGTAATTTTGCCACCCCCTCAAAATAACTCAACACACAGCCATTAATCTCTAAACCACTGGCAACAAAAGTGAGTACACCCCCAAGTGAAAATGTCCAAATTGGGCCCAAAGTGTCAATATTTTGTGTGGCCACCATTATTTTCCAGCACTGCCTTAACCCTCTTGGGCACCAGAGGAGGTCACCAGAGCTTCACAGGTTGCCACTGGAGTCCTCTACACTCCTCCATGACGACATCACGGATTTCGACTCCACCTTCCGTTTGAGGATGCCCCACAGATGCTCAATAGGGTTTAGGTCTGGAGACATGCTTGGCCAGTCCATCACCTTCACCCTCAGCTTCTTTAGCAAGGCAGTGATCGTCTTGGAGGTGTGTTTGGGGTCATTATCATGCTGGAATACTGCCCTGTGGCCCAGTCTCTGAATGGAGGGGATTATACTCTGCTTCAGTATGTCACAGTACATGTTGGCATTCATGGTTCCCTCAATGAACTGTAGCTCCCCAGTGCCGGCAGCACTCATGCAGCCCCAGACCATGACACTCCCAACACCATGCTTGACTGTAGGCAAGACACACTTGTCTTTGTACTCCTCACCTGGTTGCCGCCACACATGCTTGACACCATCTGAATCAAATAAGTTTATCTTGGTCTCATCAGACCACAGGACATGGTTCCAGTAATCCATGTCCTTAGTCTGCTTGTCTTCAGCAAACTGTTTGCGGGCTTTCTTGTGCATCATCTTTAGAAGAGGCTTCCTTCTGGGACGACAGCCATGCAGACCAATTTGATGCAGTGTGCGGCATATGGTCTGAGCACTGACAGGCTGACCCCCCACCACTTCAAACTCTACAGCAATGCTGGCAGCATTCATACATCTGTTTCCCAAACAGATGTATGGATATGAGGCTGAGCACATATATAAACTCAATTTCTTTGGTCGACTATGGCGAGGCCTGTTCTGAGTGGAACCTGTCCTGTTAAACCGGTGTATGGTCTTGGCCACTGTGCTGCAGCTCAGTGTCAGGGTCTTGGCAATCTTATTATAGCCTAGGCCATCTTTATGTAGAGAAACAATTATTTTTTTCAGATCCTCAGAGAGTTCTTTGCCATGAGGTGCCATGTTGAACTTCCAGTGACCAGTAAAAGGTAGTGTGAGAGCGATGACACCAAATTTAACACATCTGCTCCCCATTCACACCTGAGACCTTGTAACACTAACAAGTCATATAACACCGGGGAAAGAAAATGGCTAATTGGGCCCAATTTGGACATTTTCACTTAGGGGTGTACTCACTTTTGTTGCCAGTGGTTTAGACATTAATGGCTGTGTGTTGAGTTATTTTGAGGGGACAGCAAATTTACACTGTTATACAAGCTGTACATTTACTACTTTACATTGTAGCAAAGTGTCATTTCTTCAGTGTTGTCACATGAAAAGATATAATCAAATATTTACAATAATGTGAGGGGTGTACTCACTTTTGTGAGATAATGTACATTTTAATCCAATTTGCAGATCTTTAAACTACTAATATCAGGCCTGTCTTTTAATGGTTAGTCCATGTGAATCAAACACTGGTTCGTTTGCCCCCACCTTGCTGCAGCATGTGCACCAAAATGGCCATTATTTATTATTTATTTGAACTTTACTATAAGTACTTATTTTCTCTTTTTGGACCAACAAACAAAAAGAGAAAATAAACATCTGATATATCCACAAAATGTTTACTTCATTATAACAACTAGTTCATTATATAATTGTCTAATTACTTATTTAGTGTCAGCTCTATGTGTCCATGCTCTGTGATTTTTGTGATTTCTTTAAGCAATTAGCAAAGCTTTGTTTTCCTTTTTCCACAGCTATATTTCTGACCTAAGAATGAAAGTGTTTTAAATGACATTTTTAGATATACACTTCTCTTAACTTCTATTTTCTCTCTGCTTAGGACAAATGTGTGAAAGTCCCATAAAAGAACTAGTCCATAGCATGAAGCCTGCTATGACGCATGAAGTAGCATGCCTACTTATTGTAAAAATATTATATTATATTCATATTAATATATTAATATTGAAAATTGCATTTTGCCACTATTGTAAACTGAGTCATAGTGATGGCATGATCTGCACCCAGAGGGACAAAGAAACTAACACAAAACTAAAATACAAAACAAGATTATACAATCCTCAAAACCAGAAATGGCAATACAGTAAGTCAGGCAACCTGCAAAAATGCATAACACAGACAAAAATAATTGAGTAAATGACTGAATGGTGCGAACAAAATTGAAGGTGTTTAGGTGTGGAAGTATACTGTATTTCTGTATCAACTATGGCTATTATAATAGGTAGAATAGGTGATGCACCTTAAGCATAAAAAGAAGTACACAAGTAGACTGATCTGTATTTAAGCTAGACAATCTGTATACTTAAAAGCACATTATGACTTTTATCACTCAGAGACCATTTCAGAGAACGTTTGAATAAGCATTAGAGTTGCTCAAATCTAAAATATTTCATTTTATTTCAATCTCTCCTGAATGACATAGTTCAGAAACTAAATTATTGTTCTTTGTAAAGGTGAAAGACATCAATTCACTCCTCAGTCATATGTGTTCACAAAACGAGACCAATCTTTTATATCAGCCTTCTTTTATATCAGAATTCTTTCAGCTATTCACCAATTTAATGACACTCTTGCTTTCTTTTACTACCCCTTTTATCTGAATTTCTCAATAGGATTGAGGTATACTGTTCAAGATTCATTAAACCGAGCTCAGACGACGTAGATTAAAAAACACTCCCCATTGAAATCGATGTACAGGTTGCTTCTATTTGGATTACTCAGGACTCAGAGGTACAAACAGGATGGAGGAATATCTGTGGGAGAGTGGAAAGCTTTATAACTTGAATTTCCATAGATTATGCTGGGAGTAAATGTGTTTTGGCTGCAGCAGGGCAGACCATTAGAGATCCTGATCAGATTTCCTGCAATGATCATCAGGGCTGTTTTTTTTGATGTTCAGGCAGTGTGCTGTTGAAGGACATCAGCACTGTCTCAGAATAATCATGCACATTTAAAATTACTTTAGATGATATATGTACTATACAGGTTTTTTTTTAGTACAATCTGCTGTGTTTCATCTTGTTAATTTTTTGGAATTTTGATAGTAGCACAAGATGTATAAAGAAAAATAAAAGAGTCATGTGATTTGATGCAATTGTCTTGGTAAACCTTTGCCTGTTGTCTTCTCTCAGAGCTTTTTCGATGGATGGGACATCACCAAAAGGAAAGAGAAGACCAAAGGGAGACATGATACCCTGTTGGCCCGTAAGTGTAACCCTTCACACACATTCACAGTAACCAGCAGAAATGTCATGAAAATATTGTCATATGTCATACGTTTCTTTTTTTCTGGAGATCATGACAAGTTGTCTCCATTTCTTTAAAATATGCTGAGCTAATTTCAGCACTTATGACTGCCATATCTTACAAAATACAGGCTTAATATTGTAACTACAGACTAAAGCCCTTTATTTTTTATTACCTGTAGATGACCGTCATCATGTCAAAATGCACTCTCTCTTGGCTGACCCCAACTCTGATTATGTCAATGCCAACTATATTGATGTAAGTTCCTTCTACACAATCCTTTTCCTTCCTTCTCTCCTACTTCTCTCTGGTGTCTCTTTTCCTTCGAGATGATTGCTGTAGAAGAACTTCATGCTTTCCTGTGTGACTTTGTTTATTCTGATGCACAGGAAGCCTGGATATGGCATCGTGCCTCATATAGTAATTTAAGATCCGTAATATATGACAGTTCTACTTCATTATGTTCCATATCACTAAGGTGGTATCCTTAGGAACTAGTGGAGTAGGAACAGTGTTCTCGTTTTCTTGCCAAGGAAGTCATCAGCTTGTGACTGTGAACCACCTGGGTCCCACTACATCATGTTCTTCCTCTTTCCCATTCTTGTCTTGCCAAGGAGAGGAGACAGTGTATTCAAGATGCTATGAATAATGCTTTAATCCTGTGTTTCTTGTTATTTTTTCTTAAATCTATACCATCAAATGAGTGTGCAATGACACACACCAGAGGTGACATATTGCAGTTCTCTTTGACTTATTACTATTCTTACCACAGTTGATTGTGTCCTTAGGACAAACATGTGGCCCAGTGTTTGTGTGTGGGATATATAGCAGTGTGAGGACAACGGATGTGGAGTAACTAATTTCATAATGTTATAAATTCATAAGTTCTTGTGAATTGTTGAACTTTAACAATCTCTTGACTGTTAGGAAAGGGTAGAGAGCTATTTGTTCCTTGATGCTGTGATGAAGTTGGATGGTGGACAATGATGGATACCCATATTGTCCAGAATATGTTCAACAAGCACTTACAGTGCGTGGTCCTAAATTCAGCATAAGACCAAGTGCAATGTGTGAAGCCTGCAGGCTTTATGAATAGTGCTGAATATTAATTATCCTCCTCTGACACTGTGTGTTCACAGCAGGGAGTAAAGCGAACAGCAGACACAGTTGTGCAGCCTTCTAAGAAAAAATGGGCAGAAGGCCCAGCTGCTCAGATCCCTGGAATGGGAAGAGTGAGCAATTTTATAGTGTTGAAACAAAGAAGAGTTTGTAGCGGGCATGACCCAAATGCATGATGCCAAATGTTACAGGAAATGCAACAGCACAGTGAAGTACAGAACTCATAGGAGGTTAGTACAGCTGCCTCCATATAGAGACAGACCTGATGCACTCTCATTGGCTGCTTCTCATTCTCAAAACTTGAGTAAGGAGCCTGCTCTGGTGGAGAATACTGATAGCCTGCTATTAGAGCATTCTGATGATCACTGCATAATGCAGGAGTCTTTTACTCAATATAGCTGAACAAATACCTACATTATTTGGGATATAGTCACCCAAGCAAGTGATTGAAGTATCCCATAATATACAGATGTGGCCATTGAAAATGCACGTCAAAGGACAAAGGATCCTGCAAGTTCATGTGGTATCACGCGCATGCTGCGGGTGCAGGAAAAACAAGACCAGTAGGGGGCAGTCATGTTTCATTCGAACAAACATGGCTTGCTAGTAAGTACAGTAGTTCTGCCAGGACATATGCTGTATACAGCATATATTCTTTTACCAACCAAACCGTGTTGTTTCTTTTACTGAATCCCATGATGTGCTTGGCACGCGGATCTGTAAACCTCTCTCAGAACCATTTTGCAAAAAAGTTCATTGAATTTACTTCATTCAAATGCGTACATCAGTTCCACATGATTGGATTGAGTTACATTAACATAATTTGTTTTCGTACATCAAACATGATTTGATCATATATTTTCAATGCCCTGAATAAAATTAAACTCTACCTGAAGATTGAACCCCGGTTGTTGGCGTTCCGCAACAGCCACATTACCACTGCATTATTCTACCATATACAATTTAGCCATGTTAATTTAAATACCATAGTTATTGTACCTGTACTGTGTGACTCAATCAAAATTAAACTAAACATTCAAACATTTTATATATTAATTTAAACATGTGGAATCATTTGTCTAATGTGTTGTTACGGAAAGAGCATATTCACAACGTGCTTTACACATCCTGACTATAATGGATAGTTGTGTATTTGTGTCATTTTTTGCAGATACTGGTTGTAATATTGCGTTTATGTTATGTAAAATCTGGTTATTGTCTTATAGGATGCATTTGAGTGAGTTAATTAACCCGTTAATAAAGTGCTTTAGTTTACTGGTTGAGCTCAAGCAGGTCAGTCAGGTCAAGCAGGTCAATTCTCACAGCTCAAGCAGGACAATCCTGCTGATATCTATATTACTATTTTCTACCCCCACATCTTTATCCCCACCACTTTTCAAAACAAAGTGACGGCTATGTATTGCCAAAGCAAATTAATTAATTATATTTTTTCAATATAATTAAGCTGTTATTAAATATAATTTGCAAAGAGTATACGGTAATTAGTATCAAAATTATTTGAATCCAATGAATTTATCAGTAATTGCAGTATGTTTGTTCCGTGGATTTAAAAGATGGCCCGAAGACAGTCGTCTGTTTTGGAGAAGTTGGATAAGTCGATCTCTTTCCACCTTCCATTCATGGGGGTGTGAGGTGGAATTGCCACCAACCGGTTTTGTCGTTTTCACTCGGCCCGAATTGGGGACGTTATTTCCCACAGCATCTCACAACTGTGACCTTATTTATTTATTATTACTTACATGACTTTATTAGTCGCATTTTTCATAATTTTGTCCATCTTTTTAACAGACCTTGTAGAGCAACTGTTTAGACGTGTCATACTGTATCTGAAATCACTCACTAATGTAAAATTCCTTATATAATGGGTGTGAGTAAATATAGATACACTTAATACTGTAGCACTCAGAGTTACTACCCCACCTCCCACTTGGTATTTCAGACCATAACCTCGTCTTGTTAACACCTCCTTCCTGCTGTTCAAAGTCAGCTTGTCTCCACAAGGATTGTGAGGAGGTGGACTCAGGAGGGTTAGGCAATACATGGGCATTCAGACCACTGCAGCATATCGCGAGGCTCGCAACCTCATTATACATGATTTAAACTCATTATTAAAACTACATATATTCATTAACATTTAACAGTAATGGAGGGATGGAAGCGAATGTAGCAAACTAAATTGTACATTTCTGTGATTAAAAATTAACTTGAGTAAGAGTATAAATATGCCAGTTCAACCTACTCTTAAAAGTAATTTTTTTTTTTCAAAAAGTTACTCAAATAAATGTAACGAAGTAAATGTAGCATGTTACTACCCACCTCTGACTATCCGTTATAGTCAGGATGTGTAAATCATGTTGTGAATATGCTCTTTTGATTCAGATTTGATAAATGATGCCTCATGTTTAAATTAATGCATAAAATGTTTGAATGTTTGGTTTAATTTTGATTGATTCACACAGTAGAGGTAGTATAGCTATAGTAACATGGTTACTATATATTTCCAATGAGGCTATTCATATGAAATTTTCACCAGACTTTGGTATTAACTCAAGAAATCCACACATATAAAGAAATCCAAGCATTAAACTCCATAAATTAAGTTATGTGTAATAAAGAGGAATGACACAGGAAAAAAATATTGAACACACTAACTGAAATTTATTTAATACTTAATGGAGAAGCCTTTGTTTGTAATGGCAGCTTCCTGTATGAAGAAATTAATCGGCCTCAGTATTCAGGTGTGATTTTGGACCATTCTTCTAAACATATTGTTTAATTGGATTCAAGTCAGGTGATTGACTGGGTCATTCTAGTGACTTGATTTTTTTTTCTTCTCTGAAACCAATTGAGAGTTTCCTTTGCTGTATGCTTTGGATCGTTGTCCTGCTGGAAGGTCCACACACGTTTCATCTTCATCATCCTGGTGGATGGCAGCAGATTCTTCTCAAGAATCTCCCGGTAAAGGGCTCCTTTCATCCTTCAATTATATGAAGTCTGCCAGTATCAAGCGATGAAAACAGCCCCACACCATGATGCTTCCACCTCCAAACTTCACTGTTGGTATAGTGTTTTTAGGGTGATGTGCAGTGCCATTTCTTCTCCAAACATGGTGTATAGTATGACAGCCAAAAAGTTCAATTTTGCTCTCGTCTGAAAGGACTACACTCTCCCAGTATTTCATAGGCTTGTCCAAATAAGTCGTAGCAAACTTTAAATGAGCTTCTACATGCCTTTTCTTTAGTAATGGAGTCATGCGGGGTGAGTGTGAGCAGTGGAGTTCATTGACTATTGTTTTCTCTGTGATGATGGCACCTGCTACCTCCAGGTGTTTCTGGAGCTCTTTCCGAGTGGTTACCTCTTGGGCTACACTTCTGACTATTCTTCTGACTCCCTGGCCAGAAATTTTGCGAGGAGCTCCTGTGCATGGCCGGTTGATGATGGAGTGATGTTGCTTACACTTGCTGATATTAATTTGCACAGATAGGAGGTATAATTACTTATGGATTTCAGCTGGTTCCTTGCCTTACCTTGCCTTAGAGACCTGCTTTTTCTTCAAGTGTTCAATACTTTTGCCTGTGTCATTCCACTTTATTAAACATAATTTATGGACTTTAATGTTGTGAATTCTTTACATTTCCAGATTTCTTCAGTTAATGTTGATGTCTGGTGAAAATTTCATGTGAAAAGCCTCATTGGAAATGTATTTACTGAAAAAAATGTTGACGCGTTCAATACTTACTTCCCCCACTGTATTTATACATGCACAACAGAATCGACTTTTTACACTGGCGGGGGGTGGGGGGGGCATGTTAAATCAAACCGCTCAACTGACCTGAGGCTCAAACCCCGGTTGCTGGTATACTAAACCAAGGTCATTTCTGCTACACTATTCTAGCACAAATGATGTAGCCATATTAATTTAAATACTATAGTTATTCTACCTGTATTACGTGACTTCATCACACTTACTTTGTATAATTGAATCTTGTAATTAGAAACTTGTTTAAATTAGGTTTAGCATAAGTTTTGAGGAGAAATTTTATATTTTTGTGTAAACCGTACATCATATATTTTTCTTAAATCTAACCAACCACACAAAGTTTTTTTAGTGTACTATGTGTTCAGCTACACTGTGTTGTTCCATGCACTACCTGGTGGTTATTGTGTGAAGCACAACAAATGAATTTAAATTCTAAGAAGCATGCCTGCAGGGTGCCGCATGATCACATGTGTTCAACGAATAAGCTATGCAAGCCTTCCTTTTGACAGAAAGAAGCATCTTAATGATATTGTGAGTGGGCACACTTGACCTTACATAGTTTACCCACATGAGGTCACAGTCACAACTTGATGACTTTGCTATTGATACTTTGCAAGGAAACAGCTCACAGGAATACTCCACTACTTCTTAAGGAGACTGGCCTGATGGTCCTCCTTAATTATAGAACCACTAATACATACATAAACATCCATTTTGTATTTAGCCAAACAATATATTTGTTAGTTACAATCTCTACAACACTGTCTCACAACTATGATTTGATAAGAATAAAAGTTTTTGATAAAAATACATTACAATTACATTTCCATTACTTGTTAGATTTCCTGTCTTTTTTGTCAAGGAGGTGCTACCTCAAAGAAAATCCTTATTGCAGTTTCGTATGGACCACTCTGGTTCTGCAAGTATTATAAACCTACATATCATAAATAATTATTTCCTCTTGATTTTCCAAAGAACTAATGTATTTAAGCTGTCCATACTAAAATCTAAAGGGAAATTCTTTAAAACATTTAAATAGATAATGCTCCACATGAAGTTCTGCATTGAAATAAGGAAAAGGCTTGTTTTTGTTCTTCTGCCTTTTTTATGAAGAATGAAATTTTGTCAATATTAATAAAACCAATGTTGTCCAAACACTTATTTTAGTTAGACAGCTATCTAATCCTAGACTCTTTCTGATCCCAACACATATGGATGAAATTGTTTGTAGTACTTGTGCTAACTGTATATATATATATATATATATATATATATATATATATATATATATATATATATATATATATATATATATATATATATATATAATCTGTATTTGCAACTAGTAGTGTTTCTCAAATCCTCCTTACCTTCTTGTCTTCAGTCTTCATTTTAATTAGCTCTCTTTCCTCTTTTCCTCCCTATGTGTCCTTCTTCCATCTTCTGCCTTTCCATCTCTTTTAATTTGGGATTTTTAGATTCGGATAAACAGGGAAGTAAGTACTCTTCTTTTCTATCACCTTTCACCCCTTTATTGTTCATAGTGCATTTAACTCCAGGATTATTGGCACCCCTCATGAAAAGTAGAAATTATTAATAAAACACACGTGATATTTAAAGTTTAAATTTGGGAATACTGCATAATTGTAGTTTCACACAACATTATTAAAAACATATTATTTCAAACAGTCCACTGTTTTTGGTGAAGCCTTCCCCGGAGAGAATAGCAGCACTGAGCCTTTATAAGGTTGGACAAAACATGTAGAAGACATTGTATCACTGCTCCAAGGACACTATATCCATAGGTTTTTGCATGTGGAATCATCTCTTCAATTTAGACCATAGGTATTTAATAGGGTTAAAATCATTTGAGTTAATTATGTATTTTGTGAATATCACTTACCAGCAATTTAAAAAAAAACACACACAGAAAAGAAGACCTGGTGATTGAATCTCTGTAGGCTCTATGGAAGGTTTTGAAAGTTAAATGATTAAGGTAATAAAATGAAGACTTGAGCAAAAGGTTAATTAAGGACATGGCATTTTTTGTACTTTCCTCTCTGGTTGTGAGCGACAGTGAACAACCAGCAACTTATCAATTCATTTAATTAAATAAATTAATTTATTTCTCTGTAACCACATTGCTCACACAATTTTTTTTGTTAGTCCGTACCTAAATGCAAAAACCATGAATTAATGCAAAAAAATAAATAAATAAAAATACACCATGAATAGCATATGATGAATGCTGAGTATGATAATATTTTCATTTACTTATTTATTGGCAGCAGTAATATTGTTAAAGGCCATGACCTTGTATTATATCATTTAGTTATGCAGTATCATTATTGTCTTGATTGTCTTGATCAGTAAAGCTGCTTAAATGTTAAATCATTTAAAACTATACTGGTAGGAAACATATCCTAAGATGTATTAAAAATGTTGGCCAGTAATGATGTCATTCTATGCTTTTTTTGGCATTTTGGGGGCATATTGAGAGGTTACCACATATCTGATTACATGACACTTTTGCTGAAAAATCATTTGTATTCTGTATTCAAGATCCTTCGAATTACATTAATCAAGTATAGTGCAGTCATGACCGAAATGTATCAAGTGAATGAGTTGTTTGGTACAGCATGACAGTTGACAGCTGAACCTAGTTAGAATGTTAAGACGTGTGTTTCACTCTCATCTGCATGTGACTGATGTTTGTTTTGTAATGTATTGGGGAGGATGTATTGAAGAGGTAAACCGTTATCAGGATAAATGGAGAGTCATTTTCTCCAAATTCTACTTTTGCAACATTTAAATGCAGACAAAGGAGGCTCAGAAATATCAATGCCAGGATTTATACTATATGTGGCAATGGAACAATGTCGCAACTTGCAAGTGTTTTTTTTTTATGTCAGATTTAATTAAACGCATATTTAAGTAACACATAATCAAAAGAGTCTTATCGGTGAGATACAGTGATTGCTATGACTTACTGAAAAGAACCAGCATTCCTAACACTAATTGATCCACTAATAAACAGCGGTTACATTATCTTCTACTTTGCTTTGAGTTTGTTGCATTATTCACAAAGATAATGCACCAAGCACAAAAACAGAAACCATTTCAGACCAATGTAAATCCCAGGACCACATTTTAAATGAGAAATGGTTGAACAAATTAGGAAATAATGCACATATTTGTATCAGGTTGACTTAATACATGTTTTTTTTTTCAATGAACTTATATAATAAAGGCAGGTTTAACATGATATACTGTACAAGTGTGTGGGCACTCTCATTCTCCTCCTTTATTTAATGAGGTCTCTGGTCTTATTAGCATTTTTTTTACAGAGCAAATTTTGTTTTAAGATTTCTGGCAAAAAGGATCATGGCTAAGCATATAGTTTCACTATAATGACATTTTGACAATTATGACATTTAAAGAAAGAACGTATAAAATCCATGTCTCAATTTATGTTCACTGTTAACAATACTAACATGCCTAGTATTATCTAATGGAAGTCTTCTCTTTTTGAAATATTTAAACAAATGTTGCGTTTTTGTTTTGTTTTTTCAAATGACCAAAGATTTATAAAATGAAGGACCTTTTTTTTTTTTTTTTTTTTTTTTTTTTTTTTGTGCCATATTTCATGTCAAAAACAGATTCACATTCATTGTTTGCTTAAAATAAGAAAACTTTAAAAACTTACCATTATCAGTCTGAGTCCTACGGAGTCCTTTTCCATCACTTTGATGTCACAGTGAATTATGGGACTTTTAGTTTGTTCTTATTGGCAAGTTACCAACTGATGCATCCTCAGTACTTGGGCAAGATCAAGAACACTTGTGTTCTTGAGTATTGGAATGCAACATGGGCAATATAAAAGATTATGTTAAGTGAGGACACAGGACAAATGAACACACATGAATACAAATTCAGAATGTTCAAATGGTGCATTCATTATGGACAAGAACAAGTAAAATTGTGTGTCTGCTTTAAGCAGAATGTGTTTGTCTGTGATTGTTATTTAGATGAAGATCAGGTCACATTGTACAGTATGAGGAATAAATGCAGAGTTTATTGAAGTTCCAATGATTTTCTTGAAACTGTAAGACAGATCTTGGGTTTGTAGCTAATTACTACACTAAGTGATTTGATATTGAGGCAAATTGAAAGAGAGCACTATCTCTGTAATTTAAAGCTAAAAGCTAAAAATCTGAAGTGTTTTGCTGTGTAGGTTGTGATTAGAGATCATGAGTAGGCTTTATGTACTGTACAGCACTTAGTCTACAACACTGTGGGTGGTTGGCTAGTTGTATAATGCGTTCCTCTGAGATTATTTTGTTTTCTTTCTTACTTCTGCAATGTTTATTTCTTCCTTTTTTTCTCTTCATGTGGGTTTGATAATGGTCATGCAAGCTGCCCAACATTCCACACTTAAACATACAGCAAAGGCATATGAACGTATTTGGTAATGTCCTATTTGAAAACAAAATATTCCATTGTTATTCATTATAAGAATACTTTGAGAGTTAATGGCTTATTAGGCATATGATACAGCATAGTAACTAAACCCTGATTTCCTATTATGTCTGACATAGGTGACATCAAGGTGACAGTCTAAAATTAAAGTTGATAATTGAGATTGTAAATTCTTTATGTTTTTTATGCCAGTTGCAAAACAAATTGTTACATTTTTTAACTGAGTGGACAGTAAAATTACCTAACCGAATACTTGTATCAATTTAAGTTTGCATGCTAATTTGTCTAAGGGCATATCTTTTCATTATCTGGACATGGGGTTAGATACTTGAAGACATTTCTACAATGCTACAATGTCTACAAAAATAAATATCACAATACCTGTGATATCACAGAGGGTCATTCACTCTCAAGTGGTCCAATAATTGCAAATTTGGTTACTTGACTTGTTTTAAATTTTTAGACAAAAATTGAGTAATTGCCTCTATGTACTTGCATTGCAAAACCACCAGTTTAAAAAAAAAACAAAAAAACTATATATATATATATATATATATATATATATATATATATATATATATATATATATATATATATGTATGTATGTATGTATATATATATATATATATATATATATATATATATATATATATGTATGTATATATATATATATATATATATATATATATATATATATATATATATATATATATATATATATATTATTTTACTTGGTTTGACTACACATCCATCTTTGTGCCATAGCACACAAGAAACACACTATACTTACCTTGGCACTTCCTAAAAAAAGTAAGACTGAGACTCAAACCCTTCCCATTATAAATTGACCCTAAATGTGGAACTGTGCAATCTTGAGCATTACAATTGTACATGTACCTTGTAATGTGCTCTAGAGATCAGTTTTGGTTCCAAGGAGCTAGAACTATCCTGAGTCAAGATACTGAGGTTTCCATAAACAGCTGTATAAACAATATTTGTGTGTGCCATGACAAAAACATGGCCGTCATAGTTGAACCAAATAAGATAAAATAAAAATTTAAAACTGGTGATTTTGCAGTGCCAGTACATAGAGTTAATCATTAAAAAAAAAAAAAAAAAAACCTTAGGAAAATTAAAAACAGGCCACAAATTGGGCCACTTGAGATGGAATGACTCCAGAAAAGTGTGTTGGCACATTGATCATGATATCGATATTATAGCATCATATTTTCCCAGTATATCTGCGTGCCACTCAGAGTATGTCTGCTGCCAGTGATCTTACAGTACACCTATAAGAACTGAGAGAAAGTCTTGATATACTGTCTCTCAGGGAATACTGGGTACAGCACAGACCCATGGAAATCAGGGTTACAGAGGTGTTGCATTGGGGGCATCATCTGTCTCTCACAACACTGTGTGGTATGCTCAAATGGAATGGGAGATTTAGAGTTTTGGAGAGGAGGATGTATGATGTGTGTGTGTGTGTCTGTGTGTGTGTGTGTGTGAGAGAGAGAGAGAGAGAGAGAGAGAGAGAGAGAGAGAGAGAGAGAGAGAGAGAGAGAGAGAGAGTAGGGATACTCCCTGCTATTAGAATACCCAGTTAACTGCCAGTATAAAAATAATTAAATTATTCTTCAATCACTTATTATGTCCTACACCCCTGTGAAAAAATATGAAAATATGAAAAAGAAAAGCAATGTCTTTCTTTCCATATCTAATGATACTATCGTGGCATGTTAGAGGTGTGCAGCAGGGTTAAAAAGTTTCTCAAGTGGGTGGTTTTTGCACTCATCCAGGCTGTTAGATAAGAAACTCACAGGATTGAAAGTTTTCCACTAACATTTAATACAGCTCCATTAAATGTATTGGGTCATTTTCACACTTGGCTTGAATATTTGAGCCTGCACCTAGGACTGATTCTGGGCTCATTAGTGGGAGAGGCTCATAAGAACAGGTTTGCTTTCACATAAAATAATTCTTTCTGAATGATTGTGCAATTCCATATGTCACTTTTGTACATGGATGGTTGCACTAATGGTAGGCATAACTTTCCTTTTCCTTTTCCGCTTCACACTCAAGTGGTAAAGAACTATGGTTTTGGGATGCATGGCATGCCATCATGCATCCTACAAATGAGGAGCCATTCTTTCCCTAGGAAGATTCTTAGCTATGCATTTGCATTTAAGAGAGGAGTTTTTGCAATGTTCATAGTGCAAGCACTTGCAGCACATACAGTAGTTAACCTTGCTCCAGTCATGCTTATATTAACAGCATTTAGATATAAATGTAAATATGAAACAGTGTGAAAGCTTGGTTTGATTGTGTTAACGCTATATCGATACATAATACTGAAGCCATTCCATAATGAAATATAACAATAAAAAATTAACACTAAAATATTAATACTGCTGACAGAGGCCAGTTTTGTTTTTGTTCTTTTTTGTTTTTTTACTTTAACTCATGTCAAATAACAGTTTTAAGTTGTGTTTTAAGTTATTTAAATACAATTCTAAATATTAAATCCATCCATTCATTTTCCATACCGCTTATGCTACATAGGGTCGCAGGGGAACCTGGAGCCTATCCCAGGGGACTCGGGGCACAAGGCATGGGACACCCAGGACGGGGTGTCAAACCATCGCAGGGCACATTCACACCCATTCAAATGGCCATTCATACACTATGGAAAATTTGGAAATGGCATTCAGCTTAGAAAGCATGTTTTTGGATAGGGGAGGAAATCAGAGTACCCAGGGGAGACCCCCAAAGCACGGGGAGAACATGCAAACTTCACTCATACAGGACCCCTAGTCAAGGACATGCTATTCAAAGGAGCCTACAATTTTTAAAAATTACAGCAGATTTTAGGCAGATTTGGGCCAAGATGTGTTATGTGACATCATCACAGCATGCATTCAAAGCCAATCATCAATTCAAAGCCCTCTTCAATTCACATGTGTCAAAAATGAGTACAGCTAAAAGGTCTCATTTAACAACAAACATCACTGCGAAAGACCACGCAAAATAATTTTGTGCAATTGCAATTTCGGGAGTTCTCAATTTGCAAGAAATTCTGTATGGGCTGGATAGCTTCCACACTTGATGTGGACCGCACTACAGTTCACCACACACTACTTCACCAAACATACCAGCCTCTCAGGGCAAACTGCAGTAGACAAAATTGAGGTACATCAGTTGCAGATTAAGCCCATTTTATACTTGAATTGACACTGCACACATGGCATGTTGCCACCACTTTCATTATCCACCTGGCACTGTTATAGTTTAGAGATTTAATTTCTGTTTACATTCACTGATTAAGTAAATATAAAGTGCAAATGTCTGTACTGAACATCAGATTATTCTAACCATGCACCTCCGATGTGATTATATAAAGTTCATTAGTCCAGTGTGATTTTCACTCCTACACAATGATACTTCATGAAGTTTGAATTTTAACCAATGCCAGAGCAATGGTACAGTAGGGCTACAGACTGAAATATTGAGCTGGTGTTAAGTTCAAGCAGACAAATCATAAGGCTTTTGTTGTTAGTTTAATATTTCTGTATAATATTTCTCTGTGTTGCATCATATACATGGATCATTTAAGTATACAGCCAAAAAATTACACTTGACTATGACAGATTAAAGACTCTATACTTCATCTGAAGAATATATGTTCTAGAGAACTGAAGAGAGAGACAGAGAGAGAGAGAGAGAGAGAGAGAGAGAGAGAGAGAGAGAGAGAGAAATAGTAACACGAGTAATGGAGCAGTGTCATTGCAACAGGCAGGGGAATTTTCCGATTTTTTTAGTAGTCTACAGTGTACAGTTCAGACCAACATCTGCCAGCAGTTTATGCTAGATTCTATAATTTTGGATTTGATTCACCATTTACTTCTTCACCCCATGAGATTTGTGTGCAAGTAGTAAGTAGAAAGTAGAAGAATGTATAAATGGTTGTGCTTATGTAGCCATATTGAAAATCTCTTACTTATCTCACATAACATATTCCTTCTGTAATATTCCATGTGAATCTGATATTACAGAACTGATAATATGAGCAAGGTGTCTTAATGAGAATGAAGGTTTTTGACATTAACAACATAGCCTCCAACAAAATTCGAGAGGCTATCAGACTTGATAGACTGATGCTACAGGCTACTATCTAGTGAAATTTTAGCCTAGCAGCTTGTTTTGAGTGGTTTTAGATATACCTTTAAAGTTTGTTTGATACAACAAGTGTTTTTACCTAGTTTCAGAAAAATGTCTGGCCCAAATCTCAAAAACCATGCCAAACACTTGAAATGAATTAAACAAATGTTTTATTTTATTGCTCCAAGTCTGTTATAAGATTAGTCAGGGCACTGTTGGGTTTTGATGTGTTGAGTATCGTGACTCTGTATTTAGCTGCTGGTGAGCAGGACAATGGGAAAGAGAAGGGGTGTGAGCCACCTGCAGGGAAAACAATTCACACCCCTCCACAATAACATTGATACAGAGATTTAAAAAAAAGAAAAGAAAAAAAAAGCACAACTAAATCTTTTTTGACAGTATAACATTGTATACAACCACTAGATTAAAAGTACAAAAATTTAAATCTATTAGGCTAGGTAAAAAAAAAAAAGAAATACTTGTGAAAAACTGCAAATTCCTAAAGCCCTGAGTGTGTACTTTCATATGAGCCATTAACATTACTATGGAGTGTGACATCACAAATAAATTCAATGCTGAATTGGGTATCCTCAAAACAATTTTTGCCTCTGGTTAAAAGAGTTAAAGAAATGTATTAGATTCAATTCCAATTAGTTGCTATAAACAAGATATCAATGGCCATGAGAATATTTTTAAATTTGCAGCCCTGTCACTAACTGTCTTATCCACTGGTCCTCCAATGAAGATAGAGCGAGCCTGGGCAGTGTGACTCCTGCCCCAGTGGGAGTTTGTTAGTGGTTGTTGCGGATCCTGTTTCTTTTCTTTCTTTCTTTTTTACAACAATAATAACAATTCTATGGAGCTAAATGAGGTGACCAAATCGATGAAACATTGGCTTATAGCTGTCAAATAGAAACATTTAAAAAGAAAATGTTAATTACTCAAAAGAGGTAATTAGAATTTCAGCAGAATTTAAACTGTATGAAGATTAACATTTGCCCCTGTCGACAAGCCACAACTGTTCACAAGGCTAAGGCAATGTTTAAATGTTCACCTGTTTAAACTTGGTGCAAAATGTATCTAACCTCTACTGGAAGATTTAGAGAAGTGTTTTAGGTGATGTTTGAACTCTTTAAACTGGATGTAAAAGGAAACAACAAAACATCAAATCACAGAATATTTTTTTTTTAGGAATCACGTCTGTATTAGACTCTGGCAATGATCTATTGTAATAAGATTCTTTGTTTTCTATCTGTCAAAACACAATCTGTCTGTCTCTCAGGGATACCAACGTTCCAACCATTTCATCGCCACTCAAGGTCAGTTCCTTGATTATGTTGTTTTGAAATAGTGCATTTAATGCTGTGGATATTTATAGTTATTAGGTTATGTGTCTGTGGGAGCTTATGTGAGGGTGTGTATTCATTCGTAGCTGTGTCTCCATGTTATAAAATTTTAATGTGGAATATTATTCATGAATCTTGATGATCTAGTCTTTGTGGTTGCACTTCTTTGTTTTGTGTCGCCCATTCTCTTGCATTTTCGCTATCTTTAGATTTTTTTTTCTTTACTCCTACTTCTGCAAATTTTTCTCTTATTCATTCTCATCCAACCCCCTTCTTTTATCTGTTGAATTTCATGCTTTAAGATTTAAGAAGAACTGCAATGAATTTTGTTTATTTTTATTTTATTTAATGTACCACTGATCCTTATATTGAGGCATTAGAACTTAAGCTCTGTCAATCAGAAGACACTGTAATTTGCTCTGATGTCTTAGTGAACATGACTTCACATAGGATTTAGCAAGCCATCTTATGTCATCACTGTATACTTTTGACTTTTGCAGGTCACTTGCAAATTTCCCCCAGAATGCACTGCTCATATGGCTATTATAAATGCACATAAAGGCATATTATTATAAAGGCATATTATTATAAATGCACTATTAGTAGTGAATCTTCATACAAGGGCACTTTTATAACAATACCCCAGCTAGACACTGCACAAAATATTGTGTCCTTCTTTATATGTATGATACATTTCTCACCAGTAAATCAACCAGGAGTGGCAGAAGGTGGAGGCAGACACGAATCATTAGATCGCAGTGTTTATTTAAACAGAATGTTGACCCTGGAACATGCCCTACTTAAAGAAATCACATTCCCCATGATGCTTCTGGCAGAATTGTGTTTTTTTTTTTATTTTATTTTATTTTTTTTTACAATTCTGAAGAAGACAGATTGGCTGTGCTGTGACTTACCAGAGCCAAAATGTCTCTAAATATGTTTAAATCAATGCTTTTTATATCCCAGACAAAGATCACTTTTTTAAACCTGATCTATAATATCTATAATAGCATAATAAGTTTTGGTGATGCATCACTTACCCCCCCACCCCGACACACACACACACACACACACACACACACACCTCAGACTACATATGAGTATGTTTCTTGGTACTCATTGATACTGATTCTGATATCTGATCTACTTAGTATTAATTAACTAGGGACACCATGGAACATTTTATTTAGCTCTTTATGCTTATGTTTAAATAGTGTTTATGAAATTTGCACATATGCATATTTATGTGCTAGGCTTATGCTTTTCAGAGTTAGTTAGATCATTTTAAATAAAGTGCATTATTTATCTGCATGAGTTATTTTAGATTACATTGATTTCATCACATCAGAATCCTTCATTGTTAATGACCCATAGTGGCTGATCATCAAGAACAACAAACTGGATAAGAGCTGTTATTTTCACCCAGCCAATGTTCACTGCAGTAATGAATAATACAAGTTTATTGTATGAAGATGTTGCACTTTACTCTAATTGTGAAATACGTCCAGATTGCTGTCATTTTGGGTCTTCTGTTAATTAGCATTACAACATATACTAGGTTTACATCACATAGTATCACGTTGCATCAGAGTATGAGTAAGTGACCACAATATCAGACTGATCCCGGTAACTATTGATGCATCCCTAGTAATAATTAATAGAATAAGAGACGCACAATGCAACAGAAAAAACTACAAATATACAGTATGAAAAAGTTGGACATGTTTTCATCAGAAATTCTGATCATTATCTTTTTTTTTTACTCTGCCAGGCAAAAGCAATTTGGATGTGAATAGTAATGATGGGGGGGGGGGGGGGGGGGGGGGGGATAGGTTAAAAAAAACAACAAAAATAAACAACTAAACCAGCCCCAGGCCAAACCTTAACGATTTGAAACAAATTCATCTGAATTTACAGCTGCGAGACTACTTTAGGTTGGAACTTTGTAGCTTTCACATCTTACACTTTCTTCAAATGATGTGAATATTAACTTGGTTAAAAAATGTAATATTAATTACATGCTGGCCATAGTGCCATGTCAGAATACCAAGTAGGAGATGGGTGACAGGTATGATTATGGACAATGGACACATACACAGCACAATACACATACACGGGTCCTCACATACAGTTTTTTTTGTTTTTGTTTTTTTTTAAATCCCACACATTCCTCAGGGTGCCTCAACCATCATGTGTTACAACAAACACATCCAATGCAATATGCTGCAAAAACAGGTGCTGAAGATGAGAGAGAGCCAAACAGAAAGAGAAAGAGAGAGCATTTTAAGGATTTACACAAAGCCAAAGCACCCTAACTGTAGCCTTGAGATAAATTCTGTGTATGATTATGCATGATTGCTCTCCAGAGAAGCTCCAGGTCACCAGAACAAATCTGGCCTTTTTAAAATGAATAAACAAAAACTCAACAGCACAAGTAGCTACAGTTTTCAGATCCCTACTTCATACACATGTGCATACACTCAGTTCCAGGTTACCAGAACAAAGCTGAACTTTAATAAACAAATTCATTTGGTTATGAACAGTATTTAAAATTATAAAATGTTTATAGTGGATTTTTCACCAACAAGAAATGCCTCACATGATGGAAAAAATGACAGGGGCAAAAAAAATCTTATATTAAATAGAAATGCAACCCATTGAAAGCACGATGGGGAGGTTTAGCGTCTGACATTTATTTAGTTCTGTACTCACTCAGATTTTTTATTTTTTATTTATTTTGTATAAATACATGACCCAATCATGGGTAACACTTTATTTTAACAGTACCTACCTAGTGCCTACATTCATAAGCATTGGATAAATATTTTATGAAGCAGTGCCAGAGTATTTATGAAAGGCTTTTGTCAAAAAGTGAAAGCTGATATTGGAGGTTTCCTGCAGCTTTGTCTTTACATGGCAGACAAAACAGCAGCCAATAATGATAATAAATTGACTGATTACTGTGTTACTGTATTTTTAATCCATATTTTTGCAAGTTATTAGTTTATTAATACTAACATCTGCTTAAGAAACTTGTAGAAGGAACACATAGTGCTTCATAAGACTGTTATACAGTGGTGCTTGAAAGCTTGTGAACCCTTAAAAACTTTATATATATTTGCAGAAATATGACCCTGTTTTATTTAATGAACAGGGATCAATCAAAATCTGATCTTCACAACACATGTCTGTAGAAGTGTATCATGGCATGAAAAAAGACGATTTCTGTCTCTAAACAGTTTGGACTCCACCAATCCATGGTTAGATAGATTGTGTACAAATGAAGGAAATTCAAGACCAATGTTACCCTCCCCAGGAGTAGTCGACCAACAATGATCACTACAAGAGCAAGATGTGTAATAGTCTGCGAGGTCACAAAGGAACCCAGGTTAATTTCTAAGCAACTAAAGGCCTCTCTCAGATTGGCTAATGTTAATGTTCATGAGTCCATCATCAGAAGAACACTGAACAACAATGATGTGCATGGCAGGGTTGCAAGGAGAAAGTCACTGCTCTCCAAAAAGAACATTGCTGCCCATCTACAGTTTGCTAAAGATCATGTGGCCAAGACAGAAGGTTATTGGAAAAATGTTTTGTGAATGGATGATACCAAAATAGAACTTTTTGGTTTAAATGAGAAGCGTTATGTTTGGAGAAAGGAAAACACTGCATTTCAACTTAAGAACCTTATAACATCTGTGAAACATGGTGGTGGTAGTAACATGGTTTGGGCCTGTTTTGTTGCATCTGGGTCAGGATGGCTTGTGATCATTGATGGAACAGTGAATTCTGAGTTACACCTGCCAATTCTAAAGGAAAATGTCAGGACATCTGTCTATAAACTGAATCTCAAGAGAAAGTGGTTCACACAGCAAGAAAACGACCCTAAGTACACAAGTCATTCTACCAAAAAATGGTTAAAGAAGAATAAAGTTAATGTTTTGGAATGGCCAAGTCAAAGTCCTGAGCTTAATCCAATAGAAATGTTGTGGAAAGACCTGAATCAAGCAGTTCATGTGAGGAAACCCACCAACATGTCGGAGTTGAAGCTGTTCTGTACTGAGGAATGGACTAAAATTCATCCAAGCCAATGTGCATGACTGATCATTACCAAAAACGTTTAGTTACAGTTATTGTTGCACAAGGGGGTCATACCAGTTACTGAAAGCAAATGTTTTGCCACATTTACATGTATTCATTTAGCAGATGCTTTTATCCAAAGCTACTTACAAATGAGGAAATGCACGCAAAATCTTGGCCACTCACAGATATGCATCTACTTTTAGAACTTGAGTGAAAATCTGATGATGTTTTAGGTCATATTTATGCAAATATATAGAAAATTCTAACCTTTTCACAAACTTTCAAATGTAAATTTAATTAACAGTTTACTTTGAAGGCATTAAAATCTTTAATTTGGCTGGCATCTGGGCTTCGTAAATAAAAAGCTACAATTGGTATGGTTTTCCGTAATAATTTAATCCTCAACTACATGAATTATTACATTTACATAAAAAATATATGGGTTTGTTTTATTTGAATTAGCTCAAGTAATAATTTTTTTTTTAAAAAGTGAAAAAAGATAGGGGGTTAGTTGGTAAATTGCTGCCGTATGGCAACAATGTGCAATGGTGGAAAATGTCATATAGTCAAAAATATTTTACTGCATTTTCCAGACAATACCTTGCATATTTTTGTTTTATTTTTATTTATTTATTTATTTGCCATCTAGTAAGCATGTAAAAGTTGCATCTTATAGAAAGTTGTAAAAAGTATGTGGATGGATGGTAACTTTTTTTTGGTATGTCAAAGTTAAAGCCCACATTTTCCTGGTACATAAGAAAATAGTGGTTTTGTATTATTGCCGTTAAAAAAAAATGTAAGATATACAGTGGGAGAAATAACTATTGGATGCATGAACATTTTTTTCAGTAAATATTCACATGAAATTTTCACCATAGATCAATATTAACTCAGGAAATCCGGAAATATAAAGAATTCAGAACTTTAAAGTCCATAAATAAAGTCATGTCTAATAAAGTGGATTGACACAGAAAAAAAGTATTGAACACGCTAACAAAAAGCAGTTCTCCAAGGCAACGTAAGGCAAGGAACCAGCTGAAATCCATAATCAGCTGGGTTAGTAAATAGATGGTCTATAAAATGACTTTTCATTACCAAGGTGTCACATTTGAAACATCTCATGATGGGTTAAAGCAAAGACGTCTCCCAACCTTATTGTTGTGAAACATATTGATGGAATCGGATACAGACGCATTTCAAAACTTCTTAATCCTCCAGTAAGCACCATTGGGGCCATTATCCACAAGCTCTGTTATCAACCGGCCATACACAGAAGGTGCTCACAAGATTTCTGACTAGGTAGTCAGAAGAATAGTCAGAACAGTGGCCCAAGAGCCAAAGACCACTCGGATAGAGCTCCAGAAACACTTGGAGGCAGCAGATGCCATCAGCACAGAGAAAACAATAGGCAATGCACGCCACTGCTCATGCTCACCCTGCAAGACTCTATTACTAAAGAAAAGGCATGTCGAAGCTCGTTTAAAGTTTGCTACAACTTATTTGGACAAGCCTATGTAATACTGGGAGAGTGTAGTCTGGTCAGATGAGAGAAAAATTTTACTTTTTGCCAGTCCAGTCTCTGGGGATTGAGAAGTCTGATGGCTTGGGGGAAGAAACTTTTACACAGTCTGGCCACGAGGGCTTGAATGCTGCACTACTTTTTGCCAAACAGCAGGAGGGTGAACAGGTATCTTTCAAATAAAGTGTTACCCCATCTTGATATATTTGCTCCAAACAATGCTAAATGTTAAATAAATGATTTTGAAAAATAGTAGGCATAATCTGTGCCCACAAATTTAATCTTAAAAGGATTTTAAATGTATATTAAGGGGTAGCTGTGGCTCAGGGGGTAGAGCGGGTTGTCCACCAATCGTAGGGTTGCCGGCTTGAACCCCGGCCCACATGCCTTCACATATCGAATTGTCCTTGAGCAAGACACTGAACACCAAGTTGCTCCTGATGGCAAGCTAGCACCTTGGTGTGTGAGTGTGTGAATGTGATACAGTGTAAAGCGCTTTGTAGAACTGATAAGGTTAAAAAGGCGCTATATACAACTGATAAGGTTAAAAAGGCGCTATATACTGTAAGTGCAGACCATTTAGCATTTATGTTGTTCTGAAAAACTTCCAGCATTTTGGTACAATTCCACCTTCTCCATATTTTGATCTGGAACCTATACATTTCTAGATCATTTCAGCAATTTGGAGTGATATTATTTATACTAGAATTTGAGTGAATTCAGATATATTGGGGTATTTTGTTTTTAAATTTCCAATTTGTCTTAGCTTTCTTGCCATAAATAAAACATATACCATAACTAACACATGATACATCTCTGAAATACTTACCATGTTGACTATCTGTATCTTAAGGAAAAATTTTTCTATCAGATCCTAAAGAAGCGTGGCTTACTCTTTTGTCAAGGCTGATTGAATGCCATTTTTAATAATGCTTAATAATTTGGGACGTACCATCATCCTCAATGACACTTTATTGTTGAATACAATTATTCATTTGTAGCATACTTATCATGGCATCAATAAATCAAATTTCAATGAAAAAAAAATCCTCCAAATTCATCATCAACATATTATTGCATTGTATGGACACAGCAGACTAAGTAAGTATTAGGATGCTGGGCTAAGTAACATTCAGAAAATGAATGTTACTTCATACTCATAATGTTACTTCAGATTCATAACCACTTTTTTCAAAAATTCAAGCAGCTTAAGTAACGATCACACTAGAAACCTATAACTAAACAGTAAGCAATATATTATAATTTATTCTTGTAGTAGCAACATAGCATATGATTTAAAAAAAAGAAAAAAAAGAAAAAAAAAAGCCAACATCAATCTCTAAAATTCAATCTCTAAATCTCTGCATATGCTGTAGTAGGCCTTTACATTTATGGCATATGGCAGATGCCTTTATCCAGAGTGACTTACAGAAGTGCTTTGAAGTCTCTGTAATAAATACTTCCCGATACTGGTTCACTAGATCAGGGACTAAGCATACCATCATCTTAAAAGTCTGTTGGGAGGTAAGCTAGAAAGAAAAACATGCAGACAACACAACATTTTATTATTATTATTATTATTATTATTATTATTATTATTATTAGTATTATTTTACTGAAAACTGCTAATTTAAGTTCTTTAGGAAGAGGTAGGTCTTTAGACATCGTTTGGATATCTAGGGCAAGTTCATTCATCACCTAATGCCAGAACAGAGAAGAGTCTTGATGCATGCCTTCCTTGTACCCTGAGAGATGGTGGCACCAGTATAGTGGTGCTACATGATTGGAGGGAATGTGGTGCAGTGCAGGGTGTGATAAGTGATTTGAGGTAAGTGGGTGATGGTCCATTTTTGGCTGTGTAGACAAGCATCAGCAATTTAAATCTTATGCAGGCAGCTACAGGAAGCCAGTGGAGGGAGTGTAGCAATGGGGTGGTGTGGAGGAACTTACGAAGGTTGAAAGCAAGTCAAGCAACTGCATTCTGGATCAGTTGCAGAGGTCAAATGATGCTCAAAGGCAGACCTGCCAGGAGTGAGTTGCAGTAGTCCAGTCTTGAAATTACAAGAGACTGAACCAGCACCTGAGTGGCCTTCAATCTGAAGTTGTAAAGTAGAAATTGACATGAGCATGTCAGATTAGCAATGTGAGAAGAAAAGGCCAGTTGTTTTTCCATGGTTACCCCAAGATTGCGTGCAGTAGTTGAAGGAGGGATTAGAGAGTTGTCCAGGGAGATCACAAGATCCTAACATTGTAATGAATCACCTGGGATGAACAGCAGTTCAGTTTTGCTGGGATTAAGTTTCAGCTGATGAGCTTCCATCCATGATGAGATTTCTGCCAGACATGCTGAGATCTGAGAAGAAACAAGAGCATTTGAGGGATGGAAGGAGAGGATGAGTTGAGAGGATGAGTGTCATCCACATGCAAGTGGTATGACAATCCATGTGAGGATGTGACCTCAACAAGAGATTGAGTATAGAGGGAGAACAGAATAGCACCAAGTACTGAGCCTTGTGGGACACCAGTGGAGAGTTTGCAGGGAGCAGATGTGGATCCCCTTCACGTCACCTGGTATGAGCACCCTTCCAGGTAGGAAGCAAACCAATGCCATGCTGCACCATGAATTCCGAGACTCATGAGGGTGGAAAAGAGTTGTCTTGTGGTTGACTGTGTCAAACGCTGCTGAAAGGTCGAGGAGGATGAGGATTAATGAGAGAAATATTGATAGCTAGTTTTAGGCAGGATAGGGAGGATGATGATGAAGGATACCAAATGATGATCGGAGGTGTGGAGTGGGGTAGCATTGATGTCTGAAGCTGGAGAGGGGTGACTGAAGACCAGGTCCATTTCCTCCCTTATGTGTGGGTGGGCAGCTGTTGAAGATCAAGGAGAAGGAATGCAGAAGAGGGAGAAGGCAAGAGGACTCGAGCTTCTCAGAGGGGAGGTTGAAGTCTCCAAGGACTGTAAAACTGCTGTCAGAAAAGACTGAGGAGAGTGTCCATCTCTTCAAGAAAGTCTCCTAGGGGACCAGGAGGGTGGTAGATGTCGATGATGAGAAGGCTGGTCGGGGAGGTAACTGTAACTGCATGGAATTCGAAGTATGAAATTCTGAGATGAGAGGAGATTTTGAGGAGAGAGGTGTGAAACACCATCTCAGAGACAACAGCACCACCCCTGCCAATTTCTCGTGGTGTGAGACAGCATAGGCAGAGGATAGAGCAGTCGGTGTAGCTGAGTTCTGTGACGATATCCAGGTCTATCAAGCAGTTACACAGCAAGGGATTAGTAACATAAGTTTGCAATATTCCTGATCAGGCAAAAAAGTAAATGATGCCAAATGTGATTGTGTATTTACTGAACTTAAATCTGTAAGAATTTACCTCAGGTCCCAATATAATTGAATTCACCCTATATGCTACAGAAAATATTTTTGCTGTGAGTTTTGGATGAGAGAACTACATCAGCCCTGTAGCTCCTAAATTTCTTTAAAAAAAATTTAAAAAATAAAATAATAATAAAAAAAAATAAAACAAACAAAACAAAAGGTCTAATCAAGTCTTAGCTGACTCACTGCCTTTGAGGTAAGTGGATAATTGTGTAACTTAATTATTTTATTGATTTAATTACTTTTATTATGAAACAGCATCTTCACAAGGAATATCACAGAGGAATTTGAGCAGTGCAGAAACTAGAGAAAGAAGCAAGTAAACAGAAAATTGATAACATCAGACAGCTGAAATATTTGACATTGTGTGTGCTTATGTTTGTGTGTTCATCATCTGTAAAAGTGATAGATGGGGTCTGTTCAGCGTCTGCAGAATTGTTGGTGTAATGATATTCCCAAATCCAGAAAACAATTTACACAGTCTCAGCTGAGTCACCACATCTGCATTAGTCTTTTTTTGTTTGCTCTACCTGTTTCCTCTGTCCTTTGTCTTCGTCTGCATCTTCCATCACTTCAAAACATTTTCATCATTTCTGACCATTACCCTTTTCTCTATCCACCTTGCCCTTTATGCCACTCAACGGCCTCCTCATTTGTCCATTTTTTTAATCCCTGACAAACATTTTCCTCCACCTCAGCCCTCTTTCTGGTGTTTTGCAGGGCCCAAGCAGGACATGATCTATGATTTCTGGCGGATGGTCTGGCAGGAGAACTGCTACAGCATTGTGATGATCACCAAACTGGTGGAGGTGGGAAGAGTGAGTATAGCATTCCAATAGCCCCATCTGTGCCTCCTTCTCCTTGCATTTAATGAGCGACATCCATTACTGAAGCAGCTCCATCTCTCTTCATTCTTGCTACTTGCTCCATTGCTCACAGTAACTGTCATATAGGTTGACAAAGACAGTGCATTTCCTAAGATGAGCCATGCCCATGTGTTTTATTCCTCGGCTCCCATAGTGCAGCCATCTCATCTGCAGTTTGGCACAGCTTGCCTTCATTTAACTGTCCTAATTGATAACTGAAAATTATTGAGTGCTATGACACAGATTGTGCAGAGACATTTTGCAAAAGTAATCAGATTCTTAATTATAGTAGCTAGTATGCATTGTTTGTGTCAGTTATACCTTTAGAAACATTTTAAGCATAATTCATGCAATGTTTACTTGAATCAGGTTGTGTTCCCTTATTCACACACACACACATATATATATATATATATATATATATATATATATATATATATATATATATAACATGTGTGTGTGTGTGTGTGTATGTGTGTGTGCACGCGTGCGCGCGTGTGTGTTCCTTGCAGGTGAAATGCTGCAAGTACTGGCCTGATGATAGCGAGGTATATGGAGACATTAAGATCACTCTGCTGAAGACTGAAACACTGGCTGAATATACAGTGCGCACCTTCACCATGGAACGGGTTAGAAGTTTAGCCAGTTCTCTCTTGAACTGCTGTTCCCATAGCTGTTGAGTTAATGCTCATCAGAAAAAAAGAAGAAACTTTCAACACAGCTATCTCAGGTTTCAGCCTTTTGTCCAGAGTCCCAAAAAGGTTTTAGCCACCCATGGCAGGAGTCCAAAAGAGCATAAATTCCCTTGTTCTTTCGGGGGAAGGATGGTCTTTATTTTCCCCCCTTTATTGATTGGCAAACAGGAATGTTAGCCTTGTCCTTAATGGCTGTTCATGTTAGCATCGCCCTTGCAGATTGGTAGCCCTCAAGCAATAGGCAAGGCATCTGGAAATTACTAAAATTAGGGACAAATAATTTTTATTGTAAATATCTTGTAGAATGCACCCCAATGTACATTATTTTTACTATTATTTTCCTATTTGTAATAACCTCTGTGTCCCTGTCTACATACGGATGTTTTTAAATATCTGGTTTTTACCCCTTTGTTTAAAAATAAATCCTGTCCACAAGAACAGTGTTTCCATCCACAAACAGACACAAAAAACAACACAAAGATAATTGGAAAACTCTCACTTGAGCACAACAGGCCTATTAGGTAATAATAGTATGTTGTAATGTGCCGTAGAAATGGATGGGACAGAAGTGCATACACTCAGCAGATTTTTCTTTTATTGTGGGAAATTCAAGAATCACAGTTATAATCCACAGCATATGTCAAATTACAGGCATTCAGGGTCAAAATTGGAATATATGTAATCATAAAAGGTAGTACTCCGAATTGGGAAACATGGTTCAGTAATGCATGAAACAATTTACAAGACTTCTCAATGAAACAGGAGAACAGGAGAGAAGAAATAGACAAAGTAATTAAAGGCTAAACTCAGAACAGGTACACACATTAGGTAACAGGCCAACAACAGGACAGGGCAGAGACAGGACCAAAAACAAAGGCATGTGGCAATGTCAGCATATAGCACATGGTGTAAAGTCAAAACAAAACACTCTCCCATTGCACTAGGGAGAATATTATAACAAATGTCTCAAGAATAACCTTGAATTGTCATATTAAATGAAGGACAAATGCAGAAATGCACTATTTAGATACAGCAATCATCCCACAGGCTACTGCTTCACCCAGGTATTATCCAAAATCAATTTTTGCAGTGCCATTGGATCTGTCAGAGTGGTGGATTTAGGAGCAGTACAGCACGTAACATGTTCTTGCGCCTTCATATGAGGGTATAAAATAAATAAAAAAACACAAAGAAATTTCATTATCACATTGTCAAATAAGCAATTACAGACCACAAATGAGCCTACTCAGCAGCCATGAAAAACAGAGTTCTAGCATATTCATAACATACACAAAACATCAATAGGCATGTGTAGATTACTCAGCATTTTTCAAAAACGTAGACTTTTCCCATCTATCATCCAAAATGACTGTCAAGTTTTTGTTTTGCCTCCCTTCTCCAGCGGGGTTATCCAGCCAAACATGAGGTGTGTCAGTTCCATTTCACATCATGGCCAGAACATGGAGTGCCGTATCACGCCACAGGCTTGTTGGCTTTCCTGCGGCGTGTCAAAGCCTCTACACCTCCCGACACGGGGCCTGTGGTCGTCCACTGCAGGTACACACATACACAACACGCTCAAATACATACACATACACAATATAAACACAGGCACACAGCACTGGTCTATGTATATGGCTACTCATGCTTCCTAACTGTTTAAATGTAATTATGCATTTACTGAAAGACATGGTTAAAAAAGAATTCAATTCATGTCATTTTGAATGTCTCTTGTCTTTAAAACAGTAGCTCACACAAAAATTTTTGTATATTTGATCACCTGCTGATTTTGTATGTTTGCCCACTGACAAAGAAATGATCATTCTATAATTTTAATGGTAGATTTATTTGAACAGTGAGAGACAGAATAACAACAAAAAAATCCAGAAAAACGCATGTCAAAAATGTTATATATTGATTTGCATTTTAATGAGGGAAATATGTATTTGACCCCTCTGCAAAACATGACTTAGTACTTGGTGGCAAAACCCTTGTTGTGATTCACAGAGGTCAGACGTTTCTTGTAGTTGGCCACCAGGTTTGCACACATCTCAGGAGGGATTTTGTCCCACTCCTCTTTGCAGATCTTCTCCAAGTCATTAAGGTTTCGAGGCTGACGTTTGGCAACTCGAACCTTCAGCTCCCTCCACAGATTTTCTATGGGATTAAGGTCTGGAGACTGGCTAGGCCACTCCAGGACCTTAATGTGCTTCTACTTGAGCCACTCCTTTGTTAACTTGGGCGTGTGTTTTGGGTCATTGTCATGCTGGAATACCCATCCACGACCCATTTTCAATGCCCTGGCTGAGGTAAGGAGGTTCTCACCCAAGATTTAACGGTACATGGCCCTGCCCATCGTCCCTTTGATGCGGTGAAGTTGTCCTGTCCCCTTAGCAGAAAAACACCCCCAAAGCATAATGTTTCCACCTCCATGTTTGACGGTGGGGATGGTGTTCTTGGGGTCATAGGCAGCATTCCTCCTCCTCCAAACATGGCGAGTTGAGTTGATGACTCCATTTTGGTCTCATCTGACCACAACACTTTCACCCAGTTGTCCTCTGAATCATTCAGATGTTCATTGGCAAACTTCAGATGGGCATGTATATGTGCTTTCTTGAGCAGGGGGACCTTGCGGGCGCTGCAGGATTTCAGTCCTTCACAGCGTAATGTGTTACCAATTGTTTTCTTGGTGACTATGGTCCCAGCTGCCTTGAGATCATTGACAAGATCCTACCGTGTAGTTCTGGGCTGATTCCTCACTGTTCTCATGATCATTGCAACTCCACGAAGTGAGATCTTGAATGGAGCCCCAGGACGAGGGAGATTGACAGTTCTTTTGTGTTGTATAGACAAGAGCGTGGATGTTTTTTTGTCGGAAGTAGACAAAAAATGCAAGTCATCCTCTATGTCAAAATCTTCAGACATCTTTGTTACAAAGTCCGCTCTCACATTCTCTTGATAAACCGGACCCGGAAGCGCAGCACTATTTACAGCGGAGGAAGAGGGACACTGTACACAAACTGAGTCACATAGAACAATCTTTGTAACAAAGATGTCTGCAGATTTCAACATACAGGAAGACTTGAATTTCTTTGTCCGCGCTTGACAAAAAAAAAAAAAACGGCCACTCTCACTTCTTGTGAATCCGCCTCTTGTGAATGGAGGGACAGAAATCTCCCAGGTTTCATTAAAAATGTCTTCATTTGTGTTCCGAAGATGAATGAATACCTTATGGTTTGGAACGACATGAGGGTAAATAATTGATGACAGAAATTTCATTTTTGGGTGAATGATCCCTTTAAGTCTTGACCAGGAGAGTTAGTTGTTTTACCTTAGAAGGTATCCGAATCAGCCACAAAGGTGTATAATTTTACCACCATTTATTAGATGAATCGGAGGAACCTTCTCAAATGTGTGGCACAATCTCATTAAGATTATAACACAAGTCCAACCACCTTTGGTTAATACAAATAGCTAATCACAGTTAGTTCTTGTTTTGTATCTCTGTGTGCAGCATGGGTGCTGGGCGAACTGGTTGCTACATTGTCCTGGATGTGATGCTGGACATGGCAGAGTGTGAGGGAGTGGTAGACATCTACAACTGTGTCAAGACGCTCTGCTCGCGGCGCATCAACATGATTCAAACTGAGGTAAGGCAAACATAAAATTTGTAAATTGTGAGTTAGATTTACTGCGTAATGCAAATTTGTACCACATATCAAACTTTCCACGTGTCTTACTTGTACATGTACGTTTGTGGCTTACTGCATACCTACTGGAAACAGAACAGAATAGTCTGTATTTCATGTCTTATAAATAAATAATACTGTTCTGATACATTATACTAATTTGTATAAGCTTTTAGTAAGTAAAGTGAAAGCTTCCCTGACTGACTATGCAAGCACTGTAGTGATTTTGTGATTAGAATGTTTTAAAAGAACATTGGTATTAAATATTTCAAACATAGTAACTGTTTCCTTTTTAATGTGGATTGTCCAGAGCACCCATTTTATATTTATATTTTATATTGAGTTTGGTCTTAATGATAATGGTCTTATCTGAATTTACCCATACGTTTGTGAATTACTCTGAGACCACCCCATTTTGAGCCCTATAATCAGGTCTAGTATTTCTTTAGATGTCCTGACCAGTGATCGATGTACTTTATTTAAATGTCAACGGCAGATTACTGTTTTCTGAGAGCACCGGTTTTTTTTATGTTGATTCATCCAGGAGATAAAATTGCACTTAAATTGAAAATGACTATTCTTTACAAAATGCAAAGAAGTACGGTGGCTGAGAAGTGCAAAACAAATCACAAATCCAAAAAAAACAAAAACAAATTATAAACACAATGGTAAATCTAAAAACAAATGAACAAGTCAGAAAACACAAATATTTTGCGAATGGATAACTTGCCACTGTTTCGACGACACATCTGTCAATCAAGATATACAGGAAATAAGAAATTGTAAACAACTTTGTTTCTTGTACATTAGTGGACTTCTGCATTTACTTTAAACCATTTTTTGTCCATAGTAAAAATTTAAATCTTAGAAAATAAAAGTTTACATTGGCAAGAAAGGAGAAAATGGAATTTATTCAGCGCTACTTTGAGGAAAGACATTCATATGCCAGGATTTTGGATATGATATTAACATACCATGATATAAAGATTAGTTTGCACTCTCTACAAACGCACCTAAAGGACGCAGGTCTATTTAGAGGGTTAAAAAAAAACTATTCCCCATTAAAATACAGAAAGGAATGCTAAAAGAGCAGAGCTGCATGGACCAGGACAGTTATTTGGCTACTGGACAATGTGGTTAGCGCTTCAGCAGAAACAGAAGTTGCGTGTAAAAAGTAATGATATTATGTGGTTACGGCAGGCGGTGCCGCAGCCTGCTGTACTTCCTGTATATCTTGATTGACAGATGTGTCGTCCAATTAACAGTACGTAATCCATTTGCAAAATATACCTACCTTTTCTGTTTTGTCTGACTTATTGTTGTGTTTTCTGACTTGTTAATTTATTTTTTAATTTGTTGTTGTTTTTTCTTCCTTGTTATTTTATGGGTTCTTTCCGGGTTTCCTTCCACCTTTAAAAACATGATGGTAGAGATGCCTCTAAGTGTAAAAGAGTTTGCATGTGTGTGTGTGCATGGAAATTGTCCCATCTTTGGTGTATTCCTGCTTCACGCCCAGTGTTCCTGGGATAGGCTCCAGATCCACCATGATCAAGACAAAGCCAGAAAAAGATGAATGAACGAAGGAATGAATGTTACATGTATAATATTTTAAACAGATAAATTTGGATTATTTTTATCTTCTTTACACACTTTTACTACTCTTTTTCTAGGAGCAGTATGTGTTTATTCATGACGCCATCCTAGAGGCATGCCTTTGTGGCGAGACAGCCATCCCAGTCAGTGAGTTTGCTCTCACCTACAAAGACATACTAAGGGTTGATACTCAGAGCAACACCTCTCAGCTCAGAGAAGAGTTCCAGGTAAGTGTCTTTAGCCTTTAAAGAAAAGGCCTGTCAAACTTGTACACTGCAGATAAACGTCATAGTAAAATATTTTGTTTTGTGTCTATTCATATACTGATGTGTGTTTGTGAGATGTCTGGAGCTCTGTCAGATCATCATTGGAGCTTTAAAGGATAACTCTGACGGCAATTTATTTGTTTTTTATACTGTAGCAAAAGTAATAGATGTAAGCTTCTTTCTGACATTTAAAGATCTTATTGCTTTTTAAACATATAGTTGCACATTTTGGAAATGAATTAAAGACAGATGGAAGACAGATGTTCAGTGAATCTGATTGTATCAAATCAGAAATTTGATATTTTAAGTGATATTTTGTATTAAATCATTTTGTATTCCATGGCTTATACAATAATCAGATGTTAATTTAAAAAAAAAAAATCTGATTACATTTTTGGTGGCATAATCCATTTGAAATTCAGTTCTTCAAATTCAGATTTAAAATTTTAAAATACTATATCATTGGCTGAAATAGTGCCGATCAAATCTGTGCTCCTTTGCATTACTGATGTCCCTGGAGGTAGTGTTTTGAATTTTTTATCTGAATTTAAAGAAGTGAATTTGAAATGGATTTGACTAGCTACATTAGCCTTATAGCTTCAGTGCAAAGCCTAAGAAGTAAATATTGGACAGCAAACATTTTGGGTAAGGGTAAAAATGTGTGCATTTTATTTACCTCGATTATTCTGGTACTATAAAAACTGATTATGGCTTTATGTAGCTTTTACATATTGCTATAATATCCATGTTAATACTAACATTATTTTCCTAATTTATTTTTTATTGAGCATACATATAAGTACATATACATATACATATACAAGTACATATACATATATTGAGCATCAAATAAGTAGAAATTCTGCCTTTAACTGTGTTTTCTTTGTGTTAAAATATTACTGACTTCTTTTCTGAGTAGCTAATGAAATGTGTTCCAGGACTGCATGCTATTCCATCACTACATTGCTATACCTAGATGATCGTAATGCTGTGTATGCTATTTTGGAAAGCCCCATCAACGAGTGATGGACATTATCCATCACAGCTTCAGTAATCTACACTATTGTCATTCAAATCCCATTCTTTGATAGACTCATAATGTGCTGGTTCATTATAAACACCATTATAATCAGCCAAAGCACTTACCCTGCAATCTAAATCATTATATCTGAATATTAGAACGTTCTTACTGTCTGCTTTCTGGAGATACAAGTCCTTTATCTGTGCTACTATTAAAGCCTTATTAGTACTCATGCTCTTTCTAGCGAAAAGATAACCCTTCGTGCACCAGCATGATCAGAGATCTACATGCTGAGAGCTTTTTCCGGCTCCTCAAGCTGATCTCAAATGCAATTTATAGGAATTTTAATCAGTGAGATTTTTTTTTATTATAAAAAATAGCATACACATACTTGCAAAAGGGAAATGATTTCATGTCATGAAGCCAGAACTTCAGTGAACCACATCATCCGTGACGATCCCAATTCCAAAAAAAGAGCCTGGACAGGAGTGGAACGTCTGCTGTTGTAGCCCATCCGCTTCAAGATTCAGCAGGTTGCTCATTGTTGTGAGATACTTTTCTGGTCACGACAGTTGTAAAGAGTGGTTATTTGAGTTACCAAAGCTTTGCTGTAACCATTCTGTTCCATCTCCTATGACCTTTTTCATCAACAAGGGGTTACTGTCCACAGAACTGCTGCTGAATGGATGTGTCTTGTTTTTCATGCCATTCTGTGTAGAGAATGATGTGTGTGAAAGTCCCAGGAGATCAGCAGTTTCTGTGAAACTGTATCTGTAACTTAAAGACTCAATGAAATGGCTTGATCTGATGTTATCTAAAGACATTGAACTGCTTAGAAAACCTACTGATTATGCATCCATGAGTCTGAAGAGAACTTGTTGAATCTGTTTAGGAATTCTGGTAATATAGCAGATGTTTCCAGCCACCAGGTCACAGATTGGCATGGTAACGTTAGCTATTTGATACCAGAATGCAGATAATAAGAATATCTATTAATTATTGTCCTGTTTTTGTCTCATACTTTGTGAGAAATACTGGTGTTCATAATACAGCACAACAAAAGGAAGAAAAAACCCTGAAACACCAATTATGACACCAATTCATGAGTACTTTTTTTTTTTTTTTACTTGTGACAAGAAGACTTTGTTTTCTGATTTTGATATTCACCAATTTTCTCCTCTTCCACCAAACATTCTTTTCCATTTTCCCTCTTTGCCTGGTCCGTTTAGTCACTTTTGCTTATTTTGTTTTCCGACTGTCAGACGCTGAACTCCGTGACGCCTCATTTGGACGTAGAGGAGTGCAGTGTGTCGCTGCTGCCCAGAAACCGAGAGAAGAACAGGAGCATGGATGTGCTGCCTCCTGACCGAGCCCTGGCCTTTCTTGTCACCACAGAGGTGGACGGCAGTGACTACATCAATGCAGCACTGATGGATAGTTTCCTTCGGCCAGCTGCCTTCGTGGTGACGCCTCATCCACTGCCCATTACCACTGGAGACTTCTGGAGGCTGGTTTTTGATTATGGCTGCACCTCCATCGTCATGCTCAACCAGATCAACCAGTCCAACTCTGCCTGGGTGTGTTGACACAGAATTCCTATGGAATTTGTGCCAAAGTATTGAACGTAACGTTTCAAGAAATGAACAAAAATATACACTGAGAAAGAATGAAAACACTCTGAAACTGAACACTGTGAACTCAATGGCAAAAATTTAACATGGTCGTCAAATAAACAGCATTCTTTTTTTTTAAGAGTTTTCTTAGCTTCCTTCTCACTAATCATGGCTTATGAATGAGTTCTCGTTTACGCTTTCAAACTTTTTGTTTACTCTCCAGAAGTTTACGCTTGCCATTTTGGCACAAATTGGACATGTAGGTGAGGCTTGAGGCTTAACAGATTTACTCTTATTTGCTACTGCGATTTGGATTGACAGCTCGAGTGTCCAGCTGAGGAAGATGACGCTGATGATGATGACGACGACGATGCTCCATGCCACTCTTGAGAGCTCATCTCAAAATTATAGTTGTATGAGACTACCCAAACCTTAAATATTAATTATGAACTAATCTGTTGACTAAGTAAGTAAAATTTCCACTACAAAGTACAAACACTATAACGATACAGTGAACCACATCCAGAATGTGCTCCACAATTCGCTACACTGAAGTCTCTACTTCCAGGTCAGAGAACTGTCAATCTAAATCTCACTAGCCAATGAGAGTAAATCACTGTTAACGAAAACTCTCGCAGCGCATTCATGAGTGTTTTTCTTCTTTCTCATAATAATTTTCATAATACTTTTGTTTGTTTCACGAAAAGTTATGTTCAATACTTTTGGCACAAATTTAATTCCATAAATTCTTTCAAATTAACCAAGTTTCCATTGACTTTTTTTAAAAATGCAGTGCAAGTCATAAATGCTTCCAATGCGTGCAGACTTTTCTGCTGGCAACTTTATTATATAGCTATTTTGTGCTAAACAACTTTTTTTGTAAAGATCAATCAAAAATCAAAAAAATCAATTCTGAGAGCAGCTGTCTCGTAAGTTTTATTTCGGCAGTAGAAAAGTTTGTATTCAACATATTTCCGTAAAGACATTCAGGTATATAACAAACATCCATGATTTTCTTAATAGCATAGAATGGAAATAATAGAAGTATACACCCCTGATCGGCAGTACACTGAATAATATTGGGTTTCTTAAATGACAAAAAAATGCCTTTCTTGAAACAAGCAAGATTAAATCTAGTTCCCTTTCAAAGGGAACTTAACGTTGCATGAGCTTCACACTGTGTCTGTGTGAAATCCCGCCCTGCTGTGGTCAGGTGACGTGGTCAGGTTTCGCGTGTCACGTGTGTGAAACACAATCAAAAAAAAAGAAAAAAAAAAGAAAAGAAAAGTATGGGTTCAGGAAGTGTGTTACGCTGTGCTCCTATTTCATTCTGGGCGGGGGTTAGGGGTTGGACACACTTTCGGTGTGAAGTGTCTGGGGATGGAGCATGCCACAGTGGTCCTTGAGGGGGCTGACTGTGTGCTTTGTGAGCACTTTACAATCAGGCAGCTCCGCTCACTGCTTGCTCTCTTCTCAGCCGATAGGAGTTGGGTTTCAGAGCCTTGTGGCTCTTTTGTGATCTCCATCATACCTTAGCTGGCCAAACGGCAAAAAACTTACCTCAGCCTGTTAACACTGCCCACATTAAATTGCTAACTTTCCTGCTAACACACCTGACAGGTGTGAGTGATCAGTGGGACATGTGACATACTGGGACTGATGGGTAATATCGTTCAGTGTGGATTTCAGCATAACCATGACACATAGCTGCTTCATTGAAAAAATAGTCTTAATATAAGGAAAGCTTATTCCTCTGCTTGTTACTGGTTAAATTCAATATTAGTTGGAATATCTTATTAATACAAAGTTAGATATATTTTCTTAAAATGAGATTACTTAAAATAAGAACATTCTTGACCAGATTATTTTTCTTTTTACACAAAAAACAAGACTCATTTCCCAGAAACAAACCTTTTTTTACTTTCTTAAAATTCCTTTTTTTTTATTTTTTTTTTTTTTGCAGTGTAGGCTATAATTCTTCTCTTGCCATAAATATCCACAGTGGATTATGGATCTACATCCATTATCCGTGTCACATGAAATTAAAGTCACAGCCCATTTAATATGCTGCAGTTTACAATTAAATAAAGATGTCACCTTTAATCCCTTAATCCAACGTTCCATCTCCTTAATCCAGCTGCACCACTCTGCCAGTGTTGCTCAAATCTTTCTTCTTTATTTCCATAATGTTTCTAAATGAAAGCATTTTTTGGAATGCATTTATTTTGTATACATAGCTGACATTAAATATTATGGTCTTATGTGAGCTTATACCACACTGTATATGACTTGAAGTATTTGAATTTTACACAGACTTTGTTTAAAGCTGAATGTGCATGTTATGCCTAATAAAAAGAGGGTACATTTTTTTTCCTGTTAGAAACAGGCATTATTAGAGACAACAGATGTTAGGGGTAGTGGAGGAAATACACATTCCCGCTGAGGGGCAGGAAGATTTCAGCACAACAACAGCATACTGCTTATCCCACTAGTCTGTTTTATATTGGTTTGTTGTTGCAGAAGCACATGATAAATGATGCCAAATGTCACAAAATTTATGCGTAATTGCATTGCTTTTCTTGTTAAAAATGCTTCCAGTGTAGTTTCTCACAACATTTCACATATCGACAAACAATCTACTAAAGTTGTCAGTATATGGAAAATATTTAAAAATACAGTTGTTTTCCATCACAAATACTGTATCAGGAAACACTTCAAATCACTAAAACAATTTCTGCAAACAATCATTAGATGGAAATCAGCATGTTTTCCTAAAATGATATACAGTGGGGTCCAAAGGTCTGAGAGTACTAGTGAAAATTATTTATTTGCCATTCGTTTTTCATTTTAACACAAAGGTTTTAATTACAAATCATATTATCAGCAACAACTTTTTAAAAGTAGAATCTTAGAAATATTTACATGCATTTCTTAGTATTTGGTATGTCTCCTTGTTGCTTTAATATAAAAAAATAAAAAAGTAATTTTCACATATTACTAAGTTTTTATAGTGAAAAATAGTTTGCATTGCTCAGTCTGTGTGAAAGAAAATGACCACCCCTAAAATTGGTCATACTATTGTCAATGCATGAGCGTGCCTAATAGGCTAAATGCGGGAAATACCATGTAGTCATGCACTCAATCATCTGAATGCAATGGAGATAGCATGGGAGATACAGTAAGTGTTTAAAAAACACTTTTTCTTGGAAAATAAATGTCATAATCTAAATATAGTTGTATTGCAAGCATAAATTAACTGCACAGTTCATCAAAATGAAATGTTTTTGGTGAAATGATTACGATGATGTTTACCTATTGTCTTGAGGTCACTTTAAGTATTGAGTATGAATGAAGCAAGCTGATTAAATACTGTTAATTTAAATAGCATACGGCTCTGAAATTGAAATAATTTACGACCATAAAATGTAAATTAGACCATATACCTTACTCACAGCATGTATTTTAACTGCCACCTATTCTTGTACATAAAAGTAACAGTAAGCTATGTGTGCACGTTCTCTCATGATCATCCTTTCAGTGGTGAAATGGTTAGGAGTCATTTAATATAATTTTGATATATTCAGATGTTGTATCATACAAAAACGGTGGTGTTTTTAAACACATTCTTTTTGTTCTTCTTTTCTAGATTGTTCGATACCAGTACCACACCATTGTGTAAGACACAACCCTTAAAGTAAAGCTAGGCAAACTGACAAACAAAAGCTGATTTTCAAGAAGGCAGCACGATACATTAAGAATCAGGTGGTGTGAACTTTTGAACAGGATGATCGGTGTAAATTATTATTTTGTTTAAAGATGTTTTTTTTCCATTCAGAAGACAAAATAATAACAATTTACACTGACCATACTGTTCAAAAGTTGAACAGTCTGTTTAACAGGATGCTCTTAATGTATCTTGAGCATCAGTGAATATTTGCACGTTTTGTAATACTTGTGTACGGGTCCCTCAGTTGTCCTCAGTGTGAAAAGATGGATCTTAACATCATATAGCCCCTGTTGGAAAGGGGTCAAAAGGGTTTAATTGCTCAGGACAAACAAGGGACTCATAAACAACTCTCACAAAACATAAAAACAGTCGTTTGTCATCCAGGTAACAACACACAGTATTAAGAATCAAGCGTATGTAAACTTTTTGACTAGTTCAGTTGTGTAAATTCAAGTATTATTGTGTCTTGTGGACTATATGTAAACAACTGTTATATGAAATAGCTTATTCAATACAGAACTAAATCAAACCAAAATGAAATTTTTATGATCCATCTTTATTTTAAATTGTTAACATTTTGCACATATTTCAAAGCATGTATAAACTTATGACCTCAACTGTATTTACAAAGAGCTGTTTTTAGCACAATTTCTGTCTTTTTAGTATCTTTCTTGCCCTCCATTTGAAGACATTTATTTTGTGTGTATGTGAGTGTTTGGAAAACAGTTGTTAGCATCACTCTGGCAATCACCTTTTTTACTTCATGCAACAGATTGCTTCTCACATTTCCAGACCCACTGTAATCATGTTGTGTGTGTGTGTGCGTGTGTGTGTGTGTGTGTGTGTGTTTTGCTAAACGTGTGTATGTGTAAATATTCATTTCCTCCCTCCACCCTGTTTATTCACTTCCATCACTGTGACAAGGTATTAACATGATTCTAGCACTTCCCCTGCCCCTGTCACTTCAACCTTGCTCCCCTCCCTCTATCTGTTTGTGTTTCAGATGTTAAAAGCAGCCTGACATTGACTGTTGCTTTTGAAGCCACAGTATTAAGAAAAAAAGTCTGTTAGGTCTCCTCTATCTCTTTAGGCAACAACTGAAAAATTGAGGAAATCGAGGTGGCACAAATTAATTCTCTTCACCGATTAAATGCTTTTTTTCTCCCTTTTTCCCAATCAGTCATTTTTTTTCCCAGTGTTCAGAGCTTCCTCTCCTCTCCCCTTGGTATAATCTGTGTGTGCATATAACTCTGTGTCTTGTGTCCTAATCTTTCACCCACTGTAAAATGCTAATTTAAGCACAAATATGCTTCAAAGCTTATCATATTGTGTATTAGAATGAATTGCAAAGTGGAAAGCGGTTTACTCTGTGATGGAGGGATGTAACCAAATATGAATAAATCACTCAGAATGAATAGACAACAAATGCAGATACAAATAGGAGGAGCACTGTTCATTTTTGTTTTGATTGTTTTGTTTTTTTTTATGTAAGAATGACAGAAAGTCATGCTTTGTTTATAGTAGAAACAAAGACTATGTTCATTAACTTGAACGCACAGCATTCGTTTATTCATCCGTATTAATGGTGTAGTCAGGATCGCCATGGTTTAAATTAGGCTTATAGATAAAATTTAGAAAACACAACCAACTAAGTTTGTTAGAAATATTGTATGTGGGTACAGACAAAAATAATGCCATCAGAGACTGAACCTGCCCTAATAGCACACTTGATACACTTGCTTAATCACTCTTTCTCTCCTTCTCTCAGCCTTGTCTGCAATACTGGCCTGAGACGGGCATGCAGCAGTTTGGACCCATGACAGTGGAGTTGCTGTCCAGGTCCACAGATGATGATGTCATCACCCGGCTGTTCCGGGTCAATAACATCACACGGGTAAGTATGCAGTAACGGCCAAAATAGATAATGAAATGTTACACAATATAATCTGCACTCTATTATCCAGACCATTATAGCTGGTGTCAGTGAGGGGGTTAACATTGGTTCCACTCAATTATAATGCCCCATGAAATGCTGACCTTAAAATTAAAATGCTAGTCTGACATCTAACTACTTCTGACTTCTTTTCGAGTCCACTGAAAATGTTTCATAGCTAATGGACTAAGAGTGTAATTGCTTAATTCATCTTTTTAGAGAAGACTTGTAAATTAATTCAGCACAGGTATATCTGCAGCAGCATCTTAAAACTCTGGGTAATCATGCAGACAGAGTCTAAAAGATCAGGCAAGACGTGTTTGGCATTTGTGGTTGCCGTATTCAGTTTTGCATTGGCGCTTTGCAGTTAATGTAGCTAACAAGTAAGGAAAGCATACTTACAGTACATTGCATAAGAAATAATCCTCATCCTGCCTCTTCAGAGGACCCAAGAGAGAAATTTAGGATGAGGCACTCCCCTTGAGTTAATCCTTTCATTAACTCTAGAAGTCAGGATGGCTGCTGAGAAAGATCAAGGGTGGGGTAATCATGTTAATGTTGAACAAGATGGACGAGTTCACATCCAGGAATCTGCAATGCAAAGTCTGTAGGAATTCTAATGAGCAAAAATAGTTTTTTCTTTTATTTCTTGTATGTGAAGTGATATGAATAGTACAACCTTTAACCCTGCTTTCTCACTCCATTCTTACCCATTTGTAAATTTTTATATAAATTTGTAACAGAGCCAAGTTCAGTGAGAGTAATAGAGGCATGGTGTAGGTTATTAGAATGGTGTATACAGAGATTTGGCTCTATATAGTAGGTGAAAAGCATTTCACCAAAGGAGTAGTATGTCCAAATTCTCGGTATTCATAAAAGAGAAGGTGAGAAATACCCAGATGACTTACTGCTTCCACCGAGATGCTGCAGTATTGAAGCAATGCACACTATGCTATCCCATAATGCAATGGGACTGCCACGGAAGAGCTGTCAGAATCAAAAATGGTGGAAGGCAACACGTCGGCTCTTTTTAAATTGTAGGTCACATGACAATGCCATCATGGCAGATGTAGTATGTCCAGATTGTATTCATGCTACACACTTATACTGATCAGTACGTACTGTATCAATGGCTGAGCAGTAGATACTGAAATGAACGTAGTAGGCACTGTGACAGTACTCTATTTCAGATGCAGCGTTTGTTTTTTATACAGCAGCAACCACTAACATGAGCTCTGTCATGTTTAGTCTTTTCTCTGTCTTTTCATCTTTTACTCTCTGGTTTTGAAGCTGCAGGAGGGTAACCTGGTGGTGCGTCATTTCCAGTTCCTGCGCTGGTCAGCCTACCGTGATATCCCAGACTCCAAAAAGGCCTTCCTCACTCTGCTGGCCCAAGTGCACAAGTGGCAGAGGGAGTGTGGTGATGGTCGCATTGTAGTTCACTGCCTGTGAGTTTCGCAAAGCTCTTTTTTTTTAAAGACTGATTTTTTAATTCTCATCTTGCCTGCTCCCATTCACTCCTCATCAGCTGCACCCATAAAGATGAAGCTGCTTTAGGCACTTAATCCATTCCTCCCCTTTCAGTGCATCATTTTTCATAGCCTGTGGCTCTCTGTTCTCTGGCCCGAGGTCATAACTCCTCTGCCTGTATCTGCTTTTCTTGGTTTATGCGTTAATGAGTCTTACAGATAGGTTAATAACCCTCACACGAATGTGCCCTTTATCTATCAACATCACACAGCACTAATCTCATTTCATTGCAAGCCATCTTTTTATTCCATGTCTTTTCCCCATAAAGTCTATTTCTCTGTGCTCCCTTCTCTTGCATATAGAGAAGATGCTACAATCACACTAAGGGGAAAATGTAAAGTCCAACACGTAAAAAGTATTGCTTTTCATTTGTGACAGGAGACAACATGCAACATGACGCAATAGGAATGAAGAAGCAGTGTGCGTATAAAGGGAACTCCTTTATATGGATTGCAGCTTTGCATTTCCGTGTGGCCCGATTGCAACATACTGATGAAATGCAACAGGGAATTACATTCCCACATTCAGTGTTAAAATCTTTAAAGAAAACAAAAACAAACAAACAAACAAAAAAAAACAATATGTGCAGATTGTTTTTCATTGAGGAGATAACAAGACAAAAGTGTGAAATTATAAATGAAAAGCAACATCATCTGTGTATTCTATGCTGTATTTATGTAATGTGTGTTTCTTGTGGTGTGCTTGCTTTTGTTTCTGGCACGGAATTTTCTCTGTACTTGCGAATAATGAAAATTATTTAATTCTGTTTGTTTTGATGGTCCAACAGCAGCCTAAATGCTTGTCACAATATTTATTTCCAGCTGCCATTTTTACAGTCACTTACTTATGCATTTAATGTATGTTGTACTAAATTACTGGCTTAAACCCTGTGCCAAAACACATGCACGCATGCATGCACACACACACACACACACACACACACACACACACACACACACACACACACACACACATGTGATTTTCTCCTTTAAAGTGGTATAAAAAGGATATGTGTGACTGTATGTCTTTCAGGAATGGAGGTGGGCGCAGTGGCACATTCTGTGCTTGCACCATGATAATGGAGATGATTGGTCACCACAGCATGGTGGATGTCTTCTACGCTGTCAAGACTCTCCGTAACTCCAAGACTAACATGGTGGAGACCATGGTAAATTGCAGATTGTGTTTTGGATGGCCATATATTTGTAAACATGAGTGCTAAGTCTGTAACTAGACTCAGTACACTATTCATTGACTGTTTTGAAAAGAGTACTGTATAGAATAGTATAAAGAGTAGTTGTACCTCAAGGGGCACATCTGAGAGGCTTTACAGCTCATCTGAGATCTGAGTTGTGGGAAATTATCCTGTTTGTAATGCCAAAAACTCATTAAGATGACATGATTGTCATTGAAGTATGAAAGTATGAATGTGTGAATACCTGAAACCCGTTTCATAGGCCAAACTGACAAATAAAAATGTACAAAGGTATTACTATTCTTTTTTTGTACTCATGTATATGTTGATAAATGACAACCACCTATAAATGACCAAGCGCATTCACAGCTTGGCTGATTTACATTTATCAATGTCTACAAAACTCCTTAATAGGCAAAGCTCAGCAAGAGAGGAGAATGACAAAATGCAGACTAAACGACGAAAGAAGAGGAATTTCTCCAAGGCAGAAATGGGAGTTCTTTTCACTCACATCCACAGCAATAAAAAAATAATAAAAAAGTGTGATGACTCTAAAGTGTTGCACAGAATTAAAAAATAAGATCCATTAAAAAAAAAAAAAAACAGTCTTTAAATATCCTATCCCATTTGGTGCGGTGTGCACTAATACTGTATAATCTAGCACAGGCACAGACTTTTTTAGGGAGGCATTTCTTTTGTTTGTGTGAATGGCTAGCTTTTATATCAATATAGAATGACTGGGTTTCACAAAATGTTCTTTAAATTCATGTGTGCAATTGAAATGAACAAGTTATTTAAACAACATAATCCATATATAAAATTGTAGTAGCTTATCCCAATTAGTGAGACTCCTTAGACATACATTTAGACTGGACACATATTTCTTATGTAAATGTTCCTGAAAATTATTTACAAATTAATCTATTTGTATCCAGCTTGATAAATTAGGATAAATGAAAGTAGGTGAGCAAACATCTCATACAATAAAATAGTGTACATGGTTGATTCTACTGTCTTTGATATTTAAATGGCCTGGTATGAAATTAGGCTGCCTGTTTTGTTCTTGCTGGGTGATTTCAAAGCCCTCAGGATTCTGAAAGGCTCCTAAAATATGTGTGATATGTAACCCTTCTTAGACAGTCTGATCTTTATGAGAATGTCAGATGGAGCCAAATCTGATAGATACTGTTTTGATTTTCCATTTCAGGAGCAGTATCGGTTCTGTTATGACCTGGCTTTGGAGTACCTGGACTGTCTAGAGGTCAGATAACACCTGAGCCAGTGACCAGAAAATGATGAAAGAGCAACCAAGCCTTTCGGAGGCCTCCAATGTCTTTTTTTCTTTCCGTTACTGGTCTCTCAAGCCTGGATGAATGAGCCTTTCACGTGGACCTTTTTTTCTGTGGTGAGACCGAAAACCCAATCAGAGATACAGGCACGGAAGTCCTGGTTCTTTCACCTTTGTATTATACTTGATTTGTTTCATCAGGCAAAAATATAATCTCGCAGACTCTACTAGGAAATGGCATTCCCCATACGCTACAAGGTAATGGTCAATTTCCTGGTTACACTTTATCCAGTCTGCTTTGATTTTGATTCACGGAGCTCAGCCAATCTCTGCCTTATTCACTGAGCAAGACAAAGACATCATATTCTAACCAAGCCAATAAAATGGCAAGACTGCAGCAACAAACAATATATATGTAGAGTGTATATTCATATAACCTGCACATGGTGGATAAGCAACCGTTTGCTTTTTAGAAAGAATGCCCTGAAAGGACTATGAATATGTAATGTGCTAAGAAATGTGATATACACCAGATTTTGTAAGAAAGGTGGATTTCGGATCAGTGTCAGTATATCAGCCGCAGTCCAGAAGCGATGCAAAGGTGGTCTTGAGTTAATTTATTGATTTGTGTAAATAACGTGGGTGTTTTGCAGATCTGTTTCTAAATGTTGTCTTGACATGCCAGTACATTCGTTTTCGTGTGCCTGTGTATTAAAAAGAGGACCACTCATGCATCAGCATGCCTGTTGTACTATCTGTGTCCCATTGCAATCTCAGATATGGTCTATATTGGCCATCTTGTGCAGTATTTTTGCTTTCATCAAGACCAATGTAAAAATTGGGGGGGGGGGGGGGGGGGCATTGCTGTTATGGGAAGAAGTCGAGGCAATCATCAGAAGAGATGCTTTTTAAATTTCTATTTATTTGTTGTGTTTTCTTTCCTGAATAAGGCACATTATGAAGAAATAAAATATTATGATGTTGCTTTTTCGTTTTTATCATTTTCTTCCATGACAGTTATGACCTACCGAAAAATGACATTTAGAACCAAATAACTGTGTGCGTGTGCATGTGTGTGTGTACAAAAGGATAGGAATAGCTGACGAGTTCAATCAATGGAAGGTCCTCCAAAAGATAGTAAGACAAACGTGTGTGTGTGTGTGTGTGTGTGTGTGTGTGTGTGTGTGTGTGTGTGTGTGTGTGTGTGTGTGTGTGTGATTTCCTTTACATTAAACTATCCAGGTGTTAGCAGTGTTGTAGTAAATATGGGAAATCTCTTATTTCATTTGCTTTTATCATTTAATTAGATGTGCCTTAATCAGCTCTTTATCTATAGAAAGACAGACTACTAGATTTTATTTCTAGGACATGAGAGAATATTTCTGGAGTCCCTAAATCTTCTTAACAGTTCCATTCTCCTCTGCGTATGCTTGGAATGCTTACAAACAATGCTGAGCATGGTTTCTTTGGCAAAGTTAGCTAATTAAAGCATTTACAGTATCAGTCCAGTGTTTAGCCAATGTCACACTTTCTCTGCCATTGTGTGATAAAACTTCATGAGAGTGGAGATGGCAGGTCATGATATTAGATAGATTAGGGAAGGCTAAAATTGACTGTCCATCAAACAAGGAAACTATTACAGAGCAATGCATTATATGACAATCTCTCATCTATGACATAATAAGAATGTTGTGGGGCAAGTTATTACACACAAATTGGCAGCTGCATTCATGTTTCAAGTGTGTGTTGTCTTACTGGCCTTATGCTGTGTTTCTTCCGAATAACAGACAAGGAAAACAGAAAAGCAGTCATCCTTATGTTAAAAAAAAAAAAAACCCACTTAATTTATGATAAACAAGCCCAGCTACTTTTTAAAAAAGGATGGATAGAATAAATAATCCACTATGGTCAAGTTCATTGTGCACCAAGAACAATCACTGTCAATCACAATCATGCTGTTACAGATGTGTTAGTGAAGGCTGCATGAATCTACTGTCTTTCATGTCAATGTTGTTGGAAGACACACTTCTGGTAATTAGCATCTTAACCATAAAGCTAAACACTTCCAAAAATGAGATCCGAGCAAGTAAAATATACAGTAAATCTTGAATACAGGCTCATTTATTTAATATTTCTCATTGTACCATGGGTTGTCTGAATACTCAATTCTGATTGGCTGGAAGGTGTCCCAGAAACAATTGTTATGGTTGCATATAAACTCACAGCTTCATTATTAAAACTATTTATTATAATTCATTCAAATAAATGTAATATTATCTCACTACTTTATCTCTGTGTATGATTTAGAGCAGGCAGAATTCTAGATCTAATGACCCATATATAAAATAACTAACGAAAATTAACCATTATTTTTATCCTTTCTATTTTTATATAAAGCTGATTGGTCATTAAAAGTTACACTAAATGGCCATGTGCTTGTAGAACATCCCATTCCAGATTTAGTCCTCCTTTGCTGTTATAATAACCTCCACTCTTCTGGGAAGGCTTTCCACTAGATTTTGGAGCATGGCTGTGGAGATTTGTGTTCATTAAGTCACAAACAGTCAACCTGCATACTGTGTGGCATTTTTGTGCAACTTCCCAACAGAATGTGGCTGTCCATCAGGAATGACACAAATGAAAAATAGGTTTTAACCACAGGAAAGGAAATGAGCAATCATGGAAAATGTGTTTTGTCGGTTCAAATTCAATCACTGCCTCATACTGATTACTGTGAACAGGCTGCACTGTCAGAGTGTGGAGGTTGAAAAATAGTTGCCTGCAAAGCTGTACAAAGAAATTCATCACAGTATACAAGACTATAAATTCAGCTCATAGTGTAGTCTATGCTAATGGCACCTTTGCAAAAGTTTTCAATTTCATTGAGGTGTTGAAACTTGTTAGTACTGTACTTTAAGTTTCTGTAAGAATTTATCAAATTATTGCAGCAACATGCCAGAGAATGTCAAGTTTCATATAGCTCTTCAAACTCGTCTAAATAAAGATAACTAGCAATTTACAATTTATGTGCTTAGAGCATGGGTTTCAGCTCAAATCTGTAGATAAACAGTATTGTTGTGCTTTCTGACCAATTAGCAACAACTATCATTTAGATTCCTTTAGCAATGGTTTAATATTTCCTTTAACAATGCAATGCAGTGCCATTACCAGCAACTTGCATTGTTAATCTCAAGTTGTGGTTTAAGATTTCTCTGTTTAATGAGGCACCAATATTTATTTGCATATATTTTGTATTGCTGAGCAGACGTTTGAAAATCTAAATTCTCTATCGAACAAAAAAATGAAGCAAACAAACAACTCCTGCATATAAACTACATATACAAGACATCATTGGTGGTCCATGTGTCACTTTTTGTTATTACATTTCTGCTAAAATAGCTTTTTGCCAACGCTAATGTAAAGCATATTCTGTATTCTAATAGTCACCATTTGCATGCATTAACTTAGTGTTACACATCCCTCTATACTCAGAATATACTGTATACATGGATTGCCAGCAGCATGTCTTGAGCCATGTTTTTCTCACTTGTGCATACTGAATTGCAAGGAATTTGTATTATTTCATTCAGATTCAGACTTGTTGACACACAGCCACCATACAGCTGCAGGAGGTTACTGTTTCCAGGTTATCAGAATAGCAGCCCATATTGCAGCAGTTACACTCTTATCACACCTGTGCAGCTCGCTGTCAAGTCACCTAACAAAAATGTCAGGTTTTGGTTCAGGCCATATGGGCAGCAATGTGGCCAGGACTTCTGATGAGAGGAAAGGCCATGTGCCAATCAACTCACTAGCTATATAGGAAAATGGAGAGAAGAGAGGAAAAACAAAACTGAAAATGATCTACAGTGACTGCCTTTAATGGTTTCCCTGCTGGTTTTGTCTTGCACTCATTTCGATCCAGCTAGGTGATACCAGAGGTGTTGACCTTGCTATCCAAAAATAATAATAATAATAATAATAAAAAACAATAATCCTAGCAGGCAGACAGGAATATTTGAATTTTACAACAAAAACCCTATAGAATGTCAGCTAACAGCATAAATAATAAAAATATTGGTTGATTGGTTGATATTTAACTGCAAGCTGCAAAAATGTATGGATTAATAAGCAACCAGCTTTGGCCAAAAATAAGTCTTTTAAAAAACAAAACACTTTTATTACTCACATGAAAGGAAACATTAAGGAAATTAAACAACTTGCCAACCAAAGCAGGAACACAAAATATTTTATATTTTAAATTAAAATTAATTGGCACCCTGTCCAGGGTGTACCCCGCTTTGTGCCCGATGCTTCCTGGGATAGGCTTTCCCCCCGCTGAGGCTTTCCAGCCTCAACTATCATTTTTATCAGAAAAGTGGTCTTTTATTTAATATCCTCCTGTCTTTAATGGCATACAAAATTTTTCCCTATAGCATTTAATTAACCTTCAGTTACCACTTTATTCTTATCAGGGTCATGGAGGATCTGGAGCTTATCCTAGGGCAACAACAGCACAAGGCATGCTGGATGGAATGCAAGTCCATCATAGGGAATCACATACATACACACATGCACACATCACATGACATGTTTTTGTGGAGGAAACCAATGCGAATATAGAGAGAACATGAGAAACTACACAAAGATCTGTGAGGCATCAATGCTTCTCACTACACCAAGAACCAAACATTTGGTCCAGAAAACATAAAATCATTGCAGAAGACATATGCATTTAAGACAAAACTGATAAAACAATTTAAAAGAATGTCTTACTGGTAGAATACTGGGATGGGGGGCTTCAGGACAAAGTGTGGTAGGGAGATCTGCCGTATACACTGCTGACTGAAGCGCCAAGTTAATTCAGTCTGTTTTTTTCTTTATCGGTACTATTGTGAGGCTTATGTCTCCTTCACTTTGACATGACTTTGCAATTATGTGTATTTTACCCTGACAGGCCATTATCAGAGGATGGTTGACATGCTGGAAAAAATTGCTTTTGTACCTTAGTAGGAATAATGTTAGGGAATATAGTGAAATGCACACAAGGTTGTTCCCTCAAATGGTTTACAAGCTAGTGTGGAAAATGAACAAGAGATCAGGACAGTTAGGGAAGAAACACACACACACACGCACACACACACACACACACACACACACACACACACACACACACACACACACACACACACACACACACACACACACACACACACACACACAAACAAAAAAAAGCTACACTGCCTTTAAAAACTAAAGACAAAGATCATTGGGATCCAAGCACTGTTGGGAATTTATGAATATTACTGCACGCAATAGTATAGCATGGTGCCAATAAAGCAAACTTGTATTGTATTGACCTAATTGTATTAGCTTTTTTTAAACTGTGTAATTTGACACCATTTTCTCATTTAACAAGAGCAAGAGATATTCCACCTGTACTGAATGGAGCCCTAATTACTATATGCAATTTTTTAAACAATGCAGATATATTACCTAGATTTCGTATGAAATGTGCAATTGTGTTCATGTAAAGGTTAAAGCTATCATCTTGATCCCTTCTTGTACAGCTTGTATGAGTTCTTTTTTTTTTCTCTCCACTGGACCATATTGAACATACACATCATTGATTTGCTCAGTCAGAATGAAGGCATAATTTCTTGCTTGGCTTTCTCTTTCTGTCCCAAGGCAGTTGTGAGAATTGGTGACTGGATTGAAAATAGATGATGTTGATGTGTGGAGTAATATATGGCAGTGTAAGGGTGATGGCTATGGGGCACATGAAAAAACAAAGTGGTAAAATGGGACTTCTTGTGTTTTGGTTCTCTAAATTCCACTGCCCTCTCAGAAAGAGCTAGAATATTATCCAGTACTTGGGACAGGAACGGGACTCTAACATGAAGAGCTATGCTTGGTCTTGGTGTATATTCCATGGTCCATTATTATAATCTCAATAGCCTTCTTATCCCTGCTTCTTCTACCTTAACTTGATCTCTTGATTTCTGTCTCATGTTTTCTTTCTCATTCCTGCCCTCTCTTTCTCTTTTCTTCCTGACCAAACTACAACCTAAAATGGACCTTATCTAACAGAGAATTGGACACTCTCTGCTATTCTTTCTTGTTCTCTATCTTTCTCTTTCGTCTCCTTTCTATTCTCTCTTAATAATATTCCTTCTCATTCCTGTATTTCTTATACTTTTACTGTTGCTTTGACCTCTAGGAAAGTCTGTTATCTATTTTCTTCCGAAGCTTGGGTCTTCCATCATCTTGTTTTCTATTCCTTTTACCGTGATTTGCTTGTCTGCCATTTTGCCTTCTGTATCCTTCCCATTTCATGTGACTGGCATACAAATTGGCAGCTACACTTTAATGAATCTAATGTGGCACAGTGACTCTTGCATGCTGATGATACCGCATCTGTAGCTCTCTGATGCCTCAGTGGCTTAAGTGTGGTGTTGATGGGAAAATTCCCACAATAACCTTTTTTCTAGCTTTATGGCATTAGAATTTCTGAGTGATCATCGTTTGGAATAGCACTGTGCTGGAAGAGGGAATCATTTAAACCAAGAAAATTCTTTCTTTTTTCACTTATGTACTGTTCTAATTGTGACATTAAGCTTTGAATATAATAATAATAATAATAATAATAATAATAATAATAATAATAAGAAGAAGAAGAAGAAGAAGAAGAAGAAGAAGAAGAAGATGACGAAGAAGAACAATCACCATTCCACTTGTCACGGTGTCACAGCTCCAGGGCTCTGATTTATCAATGCATGTTTCTATGCAAATAATGTGATCTATCAAATTCCTTTTGTGCGTGAGATGTGTGTATAGCAGTCTGTACAGGATTTCATACCATAAGTTCTACAAAGAACCTTCTTCTTGTCAAGAACCATATTTCATTGTATAGGGTTCTTGAGTTGAGCTATATGGTTCTTTGGAGATTAAAGACATTCATTGTGGTTTATTATAGGTTCTTCAGAGCAATGTATTGCTTCTTCAAGGTATCATCCATTAAGAGGTTAAAGAACCCTAAAAGGTTCTTTGTAGGACTGGAAAAGGTTCTTCTTGCATCACTCCTAAGAACCTTATTTTGGTTCCTTAAAGTACTAATTAAGGTTAGAGAACTTATGATAACATGGTTCGTTGTGGCACTGCTGTGAAGAGCCATTTATGGGTTCTTTAAAGCACCACTAAATAGACGGTTCTCTAAGGAACTTGAGAGTAAGAGCTGTGCAACTTAAATGGGTTCTCCTATAGCATCAGGCTGAAAAACGTCTGGGTTACGTATTTAACCCTGTTCCCTGAGAAGGGAAACAGATGTTGCGGGAGCTTCATGCTGTGGGAAGCGCCCTCGTGCGCAACCAGTATCTGAAGTCTGTGCAAAATCATGCCTATTTATAGGCCTGGTCAGGTGACATGGCATTTTGCACATCATGTGACTATAAAACTGCGCCTGTAAACCACATCATCAGCTTCTCTTTGTCTGCAGCACAGATGCAATTTACAGGTATACCCCAGTATGACAAAGCTACGCAACATCTTGTTTCCCTCTCAGGGAACAGGGTTTCATTCGTATCCCAAACGTTCCCTTTCACAGGGAACTCAACATTGCGTGAGCTTCACACTGTGGGAATGAGTAGACCCACTCTGTCATACTGAGGGTATAGCCTGTCACAGAGTTTCCATCAATAGGGGCGTGGTTTGCCAAAATGGCGGCCACGTAGACCTTGATTGTAGAAGGAGCCACCTTTGCTGAGAAACGTTCCTGTAAGAACTCCAGGACAGTAGCAATTTCGCAGTTTACTGGGTCTCACTGACGTTCCTAGCATTTAACATGGTCTCTACAACCTCAGTTGAATTTATATATATAAATATTCTTTTGAAAATAGAGAGAAGTGATGAGTTTAGGAGTGTTCACATAGACAACTGACATGCGGCTTGCACTGAAGACAAAGAAAGCTGATGACGTGGTTTACAGGCACCGTTTTATAGTCATGTGACTCGCAAAATGCCATGTTATCTGACCACGGCAGGCCTATAAATAGGCGTGGTTTTATACAGACTTCAGATACCGGTCGCGCATGAGGGCACTTTCCACAGCGTGATGCTCACACAACCTTGAGTTCCCTTTGAAAGGGAACCCTTTTTGATTTTAACTGGAACCGTTATTATTAAGAGTGTTAGAAAATTGTAATCACAGGTAAACTGATTATGAGGAACCCCCATACCGCTTATTGTCGATAATATCAGCATAATTGACAGAGTAATTACCAATTCCCATGCTCACAACAAGGTGACACAGATGAAAGTGACAAGTGACAGATCAAATGTACAATAAAATCATATAAGAGACACATCTAAAGATTAGTGAATGGAGGAACATGTTTTTAAGCTGCACAAAAACCTCTTTTGCCGAGATCGATGAGTGGCTCATCAGTCAGTTTTGGGTTTTCAGCCACGGGCACATTTCAGTATGAAATTGGAGACAGGTCTGGCATTTCCCAACCAAAAATGAGCCAAATGATGAGCTGTTTTACATGCCTTCATTTCACTCATGCTGCAGTACATTACGTTCCTAAAATAAAGCAGTGGAAATGACAACAATAATGAAGAATTTTCATGGCATTGCAAATTTATAAATTTAACTGGGGAAATAAAATTCACACGTAGCCATAAAATATAAAAATAAAAAAAAAATTATTTACCATTTTGATTTTGCTCTATGTCATGCAGCCTCTCTTTGTCAGTGAAGTTCATCTTCTAAAAACTTTTGACATGCTCCATGCTGGATGCAGTAAGCAGTGCAATGAACAGGCTACTGGGGTTTTAAAGAGAAGTTGTTTATCATATATGGTGATTTGAGGGCATCTATTTATGCAAATGAGTGTGGCCATGCACACCAATTTAAAATGTGTAGGATTTATCAACATCAACTGTGTACGGCTGTACATATGCAAGTGTAATAAATGCCAATATACGTATGTGTACTTGAGATTCTTATAAACATATGTAGAACTTGTTCTGCACACGCTTTGTTAATGAAGACCCCAGGATCCTGAACTTGGATTACAGTCTATGTGGAGTTTCACATGTTCATGTGGGTTTCCTCCAGGTTCCTCCAAACTCCCAGTAGGTGGATTGGCTAGTCTGTAAATGATTGTGTGAGTGTGTAGTACTGACATTCCCGCATTGCTCCCAGTGTTCCTGGAATGGGCTCTTTTTTAGTTACTGTTAAACAGTAACAGTTAAAATCATTGTTCAAATAGTTAGTTCTGGCATATCACAAGTTTAGTCAAATAATTGAGCAGTATTATACCCTAATAGGTCCAAATCAAGTTTTTTTGCATTATTTTTGCATTTTTACAAGTTGACCAATAATTTAAAAAATTACTCAACAAGTCACTTTTTCTACAGTTAAAACAAAAGGTGGTCCAAGACATTATTACTTTTAAGATTTTTGATATTTTTTTGATATTTGTGCAGCAAAGAAAATGCATCAAAATTCACTTCAATTAACAGCCATTAGATTTCCAGCTTTAATATTTTCTTACAGTGTCAGTGATGAAAAATAAATAACTCATTGTAATAAATGTGTATCATATTACACTATTTAAGAACATACCAATTCTTAAAATGCACTTGTGTGGACAAGCTTGTGGCTGTGCTCATATCTCTGAAATTCTGATTCTGAAACTGAGCATCAGCAGCATGGAAGTCTATCAACAGAGCTCTTCTTATAACTCAATAAATGACCTTCTGTGGATTAGGGATGCTACATTATACAGCAGCATAATTTCTGGCCTCGGTACCGTCCGAAATATGAGTCTGGATCAGCATAGGTTAGCTGGCATTCTAAATACTAAGTTCAGTGAGACTGAGTAAAAAAAAAATCCCAGTGTAGTCCTATACAAGTTCAGTTGATTGTAGAATTGGCTTCATCTAGTTTAAAATATTTTCAAACCTACAAAGTGCATTTAGCCTGCTCTCTTTACTGTCTGTCTGAATTTCTTTTACACTCGGCTTTCCTCCGACTAGTACTACTAGTAATCTAAGTAGACTGGTTGACTAGTCAATACAACCACTTACAATATCTCTTCACCCTTAATACATGTACTCTACAAGGATGTGTGTTGTCCCCTCTACTCCCATTATACTGCAGCCACACAGAACTGCAACTCTGTCATCAAATTTACTAATGACACACCGATCTCCAATGTTGATGAGCCGGCCTGCAGAGACTAGGCAAGAAGGAGAGAATACACACGCCCCTCACTAAAATGAAGTTGCAGCAGAGATGGTCAGTGACTTTAAATTCCTCTGTGTCCACATACCTAATCAGTGCACACTTAAGTCCCCAAGTCCTTCTATAACCATATCATCAAGAACCAGAATTACACACTAGTTTGAGAAGTGCACAGCTCCCGCAAAAAAAGGCTGCAGAGAAAAGTATGAATGCTCAATGGATCACTGGAAATGAGCTCCTCTCCCTCCAGGATATTTATACCAAACTGTGCCTAGAGAATTATCATGGACCCCAGTTCCCCAAACCACTGTACGTTCATGCTACTGCCTTCTGGCAGATGGTACAGCAGTATTTGGAGATGCACAAACAGTCTGGGAGACAATTTCATCCCACAGGCCATGAGACTGCTGAATGATCTCACACTGAATTGCATATTGCATATGATCTCCTTGTAAAACAGGGTGCATATTTACATTTACACCATTTGGCAGAGGCCCTTAACCAGAGCAACTTCCATCTATCAATCCATTTTCTATACTTCTTATCCTACAGGGTCATGAGGAACCTGGAGCCTACCCCTGTGAGCATGGAACATAAGGCGGGGTGTTCCCTGGATGGTTGCCAATTCATCGCAGGGCACAATCACACACACATTCACACACCCATTCATACACTATGGACGAGTGACTTACCCCGCCCCCCCACACACATACACACACACACACACACACACACACACATATACATATATATATATATATATATATATATATATATATATATATATATATATATATATATATATATATATATATATATATATATGCCTGTTTGCTAAAGATTATGTGAACAAGCCAGAAGGCTATTGGTAAAATGATTTTTGGACCAAAATATAACTTTTTGGTTTAAATGAGAGGTGTCATGTTTGGAGAAATGAAACACTGTATTCCAAGCATAAGAACTTAATCCCATTTGTGAAACATGGTGGTGGTAGTAACATGGTTTGGGCCTGTTTTACTGCATCTGGGCTAGGGCGGCCTGTGATCATTGACAGAACAATGAATTCTAAATTATAACAGCGAATTCTAAAGGAAAATGTCAGGAAATCTGTCTGTGAACTGAATCTCAAGAGAAAGTGGGTCATGCAGCAAGACAACAACCCTAAGCACACAAGTCATTCCACCAAAAAATGGTTAAATAAAAATAAAGTTAATGTTTTGGAATGGCCAAGTCAAAGTCCTGAACTTAATCTAATGGCCAAGTCAAAGTCAAAGAACTAAATCCAATAGAAATGTTGTGGAGGGACCTGAAGCAAGCAGTTCATGTGAGGAAACCCTCCAACATCCCAGAGTTGAAGCTGTTCTGTACTGAGGAATAGGCTAAAATTCCTCCAAGCCGATGTGCAGGACTGATCAATAGCTGCCGGAAACATTTAGTTACAGTTATTGCTGCACAAGGGTGCCACACCAGATACTGAAAGCAAAGGTTCACATATTTTTTGCCACTCACAGATATGTAATATTGGACCATTTTCCTCAAAAAATAAATGACCAAGTATAATATTTTTGTCTCATTTGTTTAATTGGGTTCTCTTTATCTATGTTTAGGACTTTGGAATTCAGTGTGAAAATCTGATGGTGTTTTGGGTCATATTAATTCAAAAAACTTCAGTACCTATATATATATATATATATATATATATATATATATATATATATATATATATATATATATATATATACACACACACACACACACACACACACACACACACAATCAGGTGGCAGCAGCACAATGCATAAAATCCTGCAGATACAGGTCAAGAGATTTAGTTAATGTTCATATCAAACATCAGAATGTGGAAAAATGTCATCACAGTGACTTTGACTGTGGCATGGTTGTTAGTCTCCTGGGATTTTCACACATAACTACACAGACTGGTGCAATAAACATAATACATCCAGTGATCTTTACTTCTGTCGACAGAATTGGCTTGTTAATGAAAGAGGTCAGAGGAAACTGAGGCTTTAGTAGACACAGGCTCAGCAAAACTAGACAGTTGAATATTGGAGAAACAACCTGGTGAGCTTGTGCCAACTCAAGCCTCAGATTCCCATTCTTGGCTGACAGGAGTGGAATCCTGGTGTAGTGATCCCAGGAGATCAGCAGTTTCTGAAGTACTCAAACCAACGACCATGTCACAGTCAAAGTGACTGAAATGTTCAATGTAAACATTAACTAAAGGCCTTGACCTGTATCCACATGATTGGCTGATTGTATGATTGTATGAGTGAATAGGGGAACAGGTGTTCCTATTAAAGTAGCTGTTGAGGGTATCTCTTGTGTTCTTATTTTATTCTCATTCCTATTTTATTGCACCTGATTGCTTTGTTTTAGGAGCTCTGCAACTGCCTTTTATACTTTTTATCCCTGTATCTCCCTGTGTAAACTGTGATCTGACAATAAATCTAAATCTAAATCAATCTTTATTACAGCATTTAGCTCTACAAGGCAGCATGTCCCTCAGTGGAATATGAGCTGTAAAACTGTTTCTTTCCTGAAATGTTGACCCACTGATGAGGAGAGCGACGTGACTGACATATTTAAGACATAGAATACATATGTAATATTTATGCAAAACATGCTGCACTGAAACTGCACATTTTTCATCAATGTAGACAGAAATGTCAAAGGATCATTGCACCATGTGTTAAGAAACTTCACACCTCATATTTCAGGCTTCTCATAAAAAAATAACAATAAAAAACAGGTATAAATAGTGCACCCAAGAGGCTTTTACCACAAATATCCAATAAGGCCTCATTAACACACAGCATTTCATGAATTTTGCATCTAGATTGTATCCTGGCAGTATTTTAACCATGTGCATTTACATTTTTACTGTCTCCAGACTGAAAGTGCTCAGAGACCAAATTTTTATGCTGTCTATTTTTTGCAGTTGCTATATACATCAACATGTAAAGCTCAGAGCTCAGAAAATTGAATGCCAATTAAATGCTTGTCTATGCCAATTAAATGCTTGTCTATGCCAACAGTGCATTTTATTACATCAGGCTGGTTTTGGTTAAATGCAGCTTGTAGAGACAGTATAGCATGTTGTTACATGAGGCAATACCCTAGTTTTTGTGCTCGGTGTGATATTTGTTTAGGGCAATCCATGCATCATAATCCATGAATCAAAGTCCATAGTGTGGGTCAAAGTACAACAATTAACTATAAACTGCAAAACAGGACGCAATAAATAAGGATAATCCATATTCATAATCAAAGAACGTCAGGGTTACCCTGTTCCCTGAGAAGGGAACAAGACATTGCATTTAGCATAACAGTATGGGAGCGCCCTTGCGCGCGACCGGTATCTGAAGCTTGTGTAAAATCATGCCTCTACTTATAGGCCTGCCATGATCAGGAGACATGGCAATTAAGCGCGTCACATGATATATTTATATGGCACCTGTGAACCACGCCACCAGCCTCTATTATCTGAAGCGAAGACGCAATTCACAGGCCTGCCCTGGTATGACAAAGCTATGCAACGCCTCGTTCCCTTCTCAGGGAACAGAGTTACATGCGTAACCCCGACACTCCCTTTCAAAGGGAACTTCAACGTTGCATTTAGCATAACAGTATGGGAATGGGAATACCCACTCCATCATACAGAGGGTACGGACTGTTCAAAAAGACCCAAGCCCGAGGGTCACTGCAAGACACTCGAGCCTGGGGTGGAATGAATATCCAGGCTGTAATAACGGATGAATGTGTGTGGCGTAGACCATCCTGCAGCAGCACACACATCCTGCAAGGATACTCCTTTGGACTAAGCCTTCGAGGAGGCAACTGCCCTAGTGGAATGAGCTCTTATGCCCAGAGGCGTGGCGAGACCGCACACCTTGTAAGTCATAAAGATTGCTTCCACTATCCAATTAGAGATGTGCTGCTTTGACACAGCATCACCTTTACTGTCGCCACCAAAGCAGACCAGCAGCTGCTCCGACTTACGCCACTGGCTGGAGCAGTGGATGTAAGTACAGAGAGCCCTTACTGGACACAGCAGGTGCATCCTCTCTTGTTCTGGTGTGAGGAACAGAGGAGGGCAGAAAGCCTGCAACACCACAGGGTGGACAGCCGATGTAGGCACTTTAGGAATATAATCTGGCCTAGGATACAGGAAGGCCTTAGCTAATCCAGGGGCAAAGTCAAGGCAGGAAGGGACAACAGAGAGAGCTTGGAGATCTCCCACTCGCTTGAGAGATGTCAGGGCCAGTAGAAGAGCTACCTTTAGAGTCAGAATCTGACTCTAAGGGCTCAAATGGGGCCCCTGACAGACCTTCCAAGACCACAGAAAGGTCCCAGGAAGGTATGCGTGGCCTGCAGATGGGCCTCAGCCATCTGACACCACGCATGAACCTCGAAGTTAGAGGATGTTGCCCCACAGAGGCTCCATCAACAGGGGCGTGGCTGGCCGAAACGGCGGCCACGTAAACCCTGATTGTAGAAGGCGCCAACCCTGCTGAGAAACATTCTTGTAAGAACTCCAGGACGGTAGCTATTGCACAGTTCACTGGGTCTAGCTGATGTTCCTCACACCACAAGGCTGCCTGGAATGTACATTGCACTCACTGACATGAACTTTCCCTCTGCCCAGAGAAGGATTAGTTGCGCCTGCCAGAACAGGGGCGTGAACATAACCCTACCTGGTGGTTGATGAACAAAACCACCTCTGTGTTGTCTGACACAATTAGCACATGGTGACATCTCAACTGAGGAAGAAAGAATTTCAGTGCTAGGAATACGGCCTGCATCTCTAGGCGATTTATATGCCACTCCAGATGAGGGCTGCTCCAAAGACCGTGAGCTGGACAGCCATTTAAGACTGCACCCCAGCCTGTGAGGGATGTGTCTGTCATTACCGTCTTGCAGTAAAGAGACGCCCCTAGAGTGTGACCCGAGGCTAGAAACTGCGGGCACCTCCAAATACTTGGAGCACGTAGGCATTGCCGCGTGACACTGATTATTCTCAGAAGTTTCATCCTCGGATCGTTTCATCCTCGGATGAAACCCCCAACTTTTCAGCCACCACTGAAACGGTCTCATGTGCAATAGGCCCAACGGTATGACGTTGGCTGCTGCTGCCATAAGGCCAACGTAGAGACTGGAGAGGATGCCCAGACCTAGCTCTATCTTGCTCAAAGTTGATAGATCGATCCTACGCATGTTGGGTATAGAAACGCCCTCATCATAGTAGAATCCCATATAACACCTAGAAAAGTTGTCCTTTGCACTGGAGAAAGCATACTTTTCTTGAGGTTCAACCTGAGCCCCAAGCTCATCATGTGGGCGAGAACAACATCTCGATGTTGAACCACCTGTTCCCTGGATCGTGCTAGAATTAGCCAGTCATCCAGGTAGTTTAGTACACAGATGCCCTGGAGTCGCAAGGGAGCCAGAGCAGCATCCATGCACTTTGTGAAGGTGCGAGGGGATAAAGCTAGCCCCAAGGGAAGAACCCAAAATTGGTATGTGCTGTCTCCAAACGCTAACCTCAGGAACTTCCTGTGACTGGACGATATTCCTTTGTGGAAATATGCATCTTTCAGATCTATCGTCACAAACCAGTCTTCGGACTGAATCTGTGGCACGATAAGTTTGAGCGTCAGCATCTTGAACCTGTATATCCGAAGAGTATGGTTCAGATGACGCAGATCTAAAATTGGCTGCATACTCCCATCTTTTTTGCGGACCAGGAAATAACGGCTGTAAAAACCTCCCTCCCTTAGGGAATGGGGTACAAGTTCTATGGCCCCTTTGTCCAAAAGGGAACTTACTTCATACGCTAACATTGGGCTCTGCTCTGTGCTGACAACTGTGGTGAGCACACCTCTGAACCGGGGGGTCGAGCTCTGAACTGGACACAGTAACCCTTTACTATAGTAGACAGAACCCATGGAGACACATTTGACAGTAGTTTCCACGCTGCCAAATGGTCTTTCAGTGATGTTAGCTTTTCCACATTACGTTGGAGGGAAAGCATCAGATTTCCGTCTCCCTGTGACAGCTAGCTGACCAGAGAAGGCTGAAAACGTGGGATGGCCTTGGCCAGGGCAGGCCCTACAGTAGCACTGGGGGCTAACTGCTCTAACGACCTCATGTCCCCTGATATGTCCCTCCGTGGCCCATCAGGACTGTTCCTTCCTAGCCTGTTTTGCTTATATGATCATTCTTAGATCAGGCCTCTTAGCAGGCTGTGGCTGTGGCCGCCCGGTCCCCCTGGCTTTCTGCGTGGGAAGGCGGGCCACCACACTCGCCTTCTGGCGCGGGCTCCACTCATGGAGGCCTGGGCGAACTCGACACGACAGGGAAGGAACTGGCTGAATGCCGCCGTTTGCCGTTTTGGCTCACGAAAAGTGTCGACAATGGCATTAACCGTGCCGCCAAACAAGCCGGAAGGTTTAACATGGGCGTTCAGCAAGGAAATCTTATCTTTGTCCCCCATCCCTGAGAGGTTGAGCCATAGGTGCCTCTCTGCCACAACCAGGCTACCTATTGAATGCCGATATGACGGGCCGTTTGTTTGGTCGCCCAGAGAGATAAATCTGTGGCACGGAGCAGCTCTGCCACTGCCTCAGGCCCAATTCCCTCCCCAGTATCGAGCTCACTCAGCAGGTCTGCTTGGTAGGCCTGCAACACTGCCATTGTATGCATTGACCCACAAGCAAGACCTGCTGCAGCATAGGCTTTACCCACCAACGCTGAGGTGGCCTTACATGGCTTAGAAGTTAAAGTTGGCCTCCCTAAATTACCGTTGATGTAGAGAGGTGGCTCGCAAGCGCCTCCTCCACCTTTGGTATTACTAAATAGCCGTGCTGCTCACTCCCCATGACGGCTGAGTAATCAGATGTCAAGGGGTTATAAACAGGGCTAGTGTATGGTGTTCTCCAGAAGTGTGATATCTCATCAAAGGGGAGTGTTCTGCAGTGTGAGGGAGCTTTATATTTATTTAGTATTTATTTAGTATTTATTTTATTTTCACTGGAGAGGAAGCGCTCATCCAGCCTGCTACAAGCCACTTCCTCTTCCCCAGGCCAGTCTATATTCAACTTTTCAACTACACTAGTGATCACCGCAAGCAGCTCTTTATATGCTTGAGAGCTGCTGTCGGTTTTTGGTGCAATGGCACCCTCTACCGACTCCTCGGAGTCAGCGAGGGTGTTTTGGCTTTCCATAGGGGAAGGAGGAGTTGCGACGCGAGTTCCATAGTCAGGCGGAGAGCCGGACCCGGAAAACAGAGCAAGAGATAGAGCAGATAGAGCTCGTCTCCGACTCCTCTTCCAGATCCATACGAGAACCCCAGGACCTTAGCCGGCTGGCTGCCTCGGCAGCGGCTGGCCCAGATCCGCGAGGCCCTGAAACCCAACTCCCTTCGGACAAGAAGAGCGAGCCAAGAGCGTAGCTGCCTAATTGTGAAATGTTCACAATGCTGACAGTCAGACCCCTTGAGGGCTGCTGTAGCATGCTCCATGCCAAAACACTTCACACAGAAAGCGTAACCATCTCCTCCCGTGATGAAACAGGAGCAAGGCGGAACACACTTTCTGAAATCTTTCTCACTCATTATTTCCCTCTCTTTCTTTTCTTTTTTCTAAAAAGGGATAGAAAAGTTTAGAGATTTTGAGAAAATATAGAGTAGAAATGAAGCATTTTTTTGTCACAGAAACAACAGACATGCAGTCTCGCTGAAGATAATAAGGCTGGCGGTGTCGTTCACAGGTGCCATATATATATCATGCGACGCGCTTAATTGCCACGTCACCTGATCATGGCAGACCTATAAGTAGAGGCATGATTTTACACAAGCTACAGATACTGGTCACGCACGCAAGGGCGCTCCCATACTGTTATTCTAAATGCAACATCGAAGTTCCCTTTGAAAGGGAACAAGCCAGAGCTAAAACATGAAACAAAGAAACAAGGCACTTGGGAAACACAGCTCGGACAGACAGACATCCATTTTCTGTACTGCTTATCAACATAGAAACTTAGAAACGCCACAATATAAATAGATAAACTAATAATGGTCTAACCGCATACAGGTGAACACAATGGACAACAAACCAATGAAAGGACAGGGGCAGAGACAGGACCAAAACCAAAACAAAGGCATATGTTAAAATAAACGAAAGCACATGGAAAATGAATGCTGTAAGCGCTTATAGTACTAAACCTCCTGATATCTCCAAATCTGGATACAATCTTGAAACACAAGATACATATATAAAATGGTGTACATGAGCTCTAGAAACACTTTTGGTGAAATTTATATAATGAGATACAAGTACATATAATTTTAAACAAATTCCAGTCAATATGTTAGTAGCAGAGATAACCAGCTAGCTGATAGAACTTATAATACATGCATTTTCTGTCTTCTCTGTCTATTTTCTTAGGATTCCAGCCAGACAAGCACCTCTCCCAATACATTATAGCATAACACCTGGTCCATGATCATCTTTTGCAACACTAGAAGATGATTGTCAAGTGTTATGAGCTAGGACACGGTGTAGAAATAACTGATTGGCTCACATATCTGGCATAACAAATGTGCATTGTTGACATAAACACGCCCTTGAGGGTTATCATTGAGGTTTCACATTTATATTGGCTAATTCCTTGTCTCTATGGCAGCCATAAATTTACTTCTGCTTTTTAATTAGTCTTACACATTTGATTGATTGTATTAATCATAAGATGTTTCACACATAATGACATGTCAACTGCCTAATACACATTTAATTGCCACAAATGAATGATTTGTTATTATTTGTTGTGGATAAAACGTGTTGGTCTGGTGTTTTAGTTAGTATTTAAATAATTTTTCTTTTTTTATATATTAAAGTGGGGTAATATAATATCTCAGAAACATCCACATCAACATCCTAGCCTGTAAGTAATGGGACAGGATTTTAAGCTTGTGTTTGAAATAGTGTTATATGTATTAGTTAAATAAGCTGTGAGTCAGATACATGGTTAGTAATTGATCAGCTTTCTGATTACTTCTGTTTATTTATATATAATTGCAGGAAAAATGTTTTTATTTATTTAATTGTTTTGTGCTTTAAGTGCACCATCCCTCTGCAGATATGTATTCCTTTCCATGATTTTTGATATTGGCATTAATTAATACACTTTAATTAAATCCATCCATGTTCTGTACCCTGCATGTATCCTACACAGGGTTGCAGGGAGCCTGGAGCCTATCCCCAGGGAGCTCAGGGAACAAGGTGAGGGACACCCTGGATGGGGTGCCAACACATCGCAGGGCACAATCACACACACACACACACACACAATGGGCTATACACACCCGTTCACATACTCCGGACAATTTAGAGATGCCAATTAGCCCATGTTTTTGGACTGCAGGAAGAAACCGGAGTATCCAGAGGAAATCCCAGAAGCACGGACAGAACAGGGTGGAGGCATGAATCAAACCCCCCAACCCTGGAGGTGCAAGGCAAACATGCTAACCACTTATCCACTGTGCCTCCTTACTGCGATTAAATCTCTAATCTTGACTAAGTTTTGTTCTGTGTGAAAGGCTATTGTTTTTTAATGTTTCTTGGTCCTGGTATTGAGGATGGCATTATTTGTGTTTTATTCAGTAAATAAGATAATGAATCTATTGTGGAATTCAGGTGTGTTCATACAGACATGTAAATATACAGTATCGTAATTAAATGAGAAAATCCACCATGAAATCCACCTTTTGTATATTTTTTTTTTTTGTTTATAATCAATATGTAATGAAAAGATTAAATTCTTTTCTTTGCATACCCCAGCATGGTAAGAGATTGGGGTCAGAGCAGAGAGTCAGCCATGTTACAATGCCCCTGGAGCAGAAAGGGTTAAGGGCCTTGCTCAAGGGCCCAACAGTGGCAGTTTGACAGCACTGGGGCTTGAACCCCCAACCTTCCTATCAGTAATGTTACGCCACGGCCAGCAGAGGGCACTGCGGTCCAACTGCTGACTGGTCACGTGACTCTTTTGTTTTCGTTCACTTCCCGCTTGGACACTGAGTTAGGTTTGAGCATGTCTCTGATTTGCCACAGGTGCCCATGGTTTGAGTTAATTAGGTTTGTTAGTTAAACCCCCGTGTGACTGTGCACACCGCGCAGTATTATAGTTGGTTTAGTTCGCCAAGTGAAGGAAGTATACCAGTATGTGCTAATGTGTAGCATGCTAGCGGTCGTAGCTAGGGGACCAGAGTGTGTAGAGTCAGTAGAGACCGTGCTCCCTGTGTTTGTTTATTTGTTTCTGGTTTAAGTAATAAAGACTGTGACCTGCACCTGCATCCGCCTCCAGTCTCGTTCCGTGACAAGTAACCCAGAGCCTTAACTGCCAAGCCACCACTGCCCCCATCTTGTGCTGTTAGTGGTGCCCTTGATAGCCCCATCTATACCAAACGCTTGTGATGCAGCAGTGCTTTAGTTCTTTATTCTTTGCAGCTCTCATCACCCCTTTACCTGTACACAACGCTCAAAGAGATCGGCTACCAAAACTTTAACTTTCATGCTAATACTTCCATCCTTGACCAACCCCACTGTGGTTGTCATCTCATAGATCGCTATTTAGCCAAACCACAGTGCAGCTTTACAAATGGTGAAGAAAGAGCTATTTGCACAATTCTGCATACATGACCTTATAGACAACAGGGGGTTAGTGTCCCACTGGGATAGGAGAGAGAGAGAGAGAGAGAGAGAGAGAGAGAGTACCGCTAAATTTGCTGCCTAAGGGTTCCAACTTGCAAACACTTTTCTGTTGCTCCACTTAGGAAACACATCGTCACTTATCATTATTACCATTGGTGTGTGAGTGTGTGTGTTAATGGGTGAATGAGAACCAGTGTAAACTGCTGTGGAACCACTAAGGTTAAAAAAACGCTATATAAGTGCATACCAACTATACAGCATCAATCAACAAATTACCAGTAGCTACTGTACATATAGCTCATGTGTTTGTAGATCAGTTAGACCACTTCTGGAAAAGTGCTGCCTAAATTTCAATCTATGTAATGTAAATATATCCCACTGAAAGGTGGTACCCATTTTAATTATATGTGATGTAGTTCGCTATAAAACATCTTCTTGGGTAATCGTTCATCAGACACGCTCACAACATGGCCAGCCCATCTTAGTTGTGCTTTGCAAAGCATGGTGTGGATGCTTGACATCTTGGACTGTAGAAAGACATTGGTGTGTGTAACTTTGTCCTGCCATCTTATCTTCAACAGTTTCCGCATACAGTTCAGGTGGAAGTGGTTCAGTTTTTTCTCATGGTGACTGTAGACAGTCCAGGTCTCAGAAGCATAGAGAACAGTGGACAGGACGACCGCCGAAGAGACTTTCAGTTTGGTATCAGTCTTGATGCCCCTTCGATTCCAAACATTAGATTGAAGCCTTCCAAATATTGCAGTGGCTCTACCGATTCTAGTGTTCACTTCCTCATCAATGTTTGCTGTCTTTGATAGGGTGCTGCTGAGGTATGTAAACCTGTTAATGTTATTGAGCTTCTGGTTCATGCAAAGTTCATGCATGCTGCCGAGAATAGATTCATGCATTGTTGCATGCCTGCTTGCGTTCCTGAGTTGAGGGCACAGTCATCAGCAAATAGGAAGTCATGAATGGTCTCCACTTGGACCTTGGTTTTGGTTCAAAACCTCCTCAGATTGAATAGCCTTTCATCAAAATGATAACGCAAGTCCATCCCGATATTATTATCTCTGAAGGCATCAATCAGCATGGCAGAAAACATAAGGTCATATGTCAAATGTCAAATGTCTTAGTAAGAGCCACAAATACAGTGTAGAGCTGGACATTCTGTTCTTGACACTTTTCTTGTAGATGTCTGGTGGCAAATATCATGTCAGCAGTACCTCGTTCCTTCCTGAAGCCACACTGACTTTCCGGCAAGAGGCCCTGGTCAAGGTGCTGTGTGAGTCTGCTGAGAAGTATTGTAGCGAGGACCTTTCCTGCAACACAGAGCAAAGTGATTTCTTTGTGGTTGTCACAAGATTGGTGATTTCCCTTACGCTTGTAGAGATGAATAATGGACACATCTTTGAAATCTTGGAGGATGCATTTCTGCTTCCTCGTCTCGCAGAACATCTTAGTAAGCTTCTTAATTAACTTGGTCCCACCAGATTTTTATATTTCTGCTGGAATGGAGTCAGCTGCAGGAGCCCTATGGTTGGAGAGCAGTTGAATGGCCTTTTGAGTCTCCAGTACTGTCGGGGGCAGTTGGGGGTTTATTGCCTCATCTTTGATTGAAGAGGGTCTGTTGAGGATATCAGCAAAGTGCTCTGCCCAACGTTGAAGGATTTTCTCCTTGTCAGTGAGCAAAATACTGCCATCTGGACTCAAGAGAGGGGCTGAACCAGATGCGATTGGGCTATACACAGCCCGAACGGCATTGTAGAAGTTCCTCATATCGTGGCTGTCGGCAAACGCCTGGATCTCATCGGCTTTCTGGCCCAGCCATGTGTCCTGCATCTTGTGTAGCTTCCTCTGTACAGTCTGACGTATCTTGGTGAAGGCAACTTTTTTAGCTGTAGACTTGGGGTCACGATTGTAGGCACAATGGAGACTGTGTTTTTCATCCAACAATGCCTTGATTTTGACACAGTTTTGGTCAAACCAGTATTGCGGTGATACCCAACAGGTCATGTGCAGTGGAGTACACCAGCTGTTTGAAGGCTGCACAGCTCGACTCTACATCAGCGTTTGTTCCAGTGGCTTCCAACTTACATGCCAATGCATCAGCAAGTGATTGTTGGATGCTGCTCTCGTTCAGTCTGGAAATGTTTAGGCACTTTGAGACCATGATGCCTTGTGGACGTCTGGTTGGCCGAATCCTGAGGTTCATCTTTGAGATGAGCAGTCTGTGGTGTGTCCAGCAGTTTGCGCCACACATAGTCTTGGCCACACGAACATCCTGTCTGTATTTCCTGCGGACTATTATGTAGTCAATTTGATGCCAGGGCTTTGAGCGGGGTTGCATCCAACTTGTTCTGTTGCGTTTTGGCAGGCGGAACACAGTGTTAGATATCAGGAGATCATCTGCTGCACATTTCCTCAAGAGCAGATGTTCATTGCTGTTACAGCTACCAATGCCATGTCTGCCGAACAGTCCATTCCACACCACATAATCAGTGACAATTCTGGTGTTGAAATCGCCTAAGATCAACTTGTCTGACTTTGGTATTGTAACAATAAGCTCTTCCAGGTCTTGGTAGAATTTGTCCTTGATGTCTTCTGGGTTCGTCATTGTTGGTGTGTAAGCACTAATGAGTGTGGCTTGCTTTTTCCCAAACAAGGGTATATTCAGCACCATCAGTTGGTCATTGGATAGCTTATTCAGCAGCTTTGTCTGCACAACAAATCCAACTCCCGACTTGCAGCCTTTGTCTGTTCTTCGCCCACTCCAGAAGAAGTTGTACGCTGATCCAACTTCAGTCAGCTGTCCTTCCTCTGCCATTCAGGTCTCACTTACGGCTGCTATATCAATCTTGTAGCGAGCAAGATCCTTCGCAATTAAGGCAGTTCTCCTTTCGGGTCTGTCAGCATCTCTATGATCCATGAGAGTGCGTGTGTTCCACGCTCCAAGAGTGAGTGGAATGTGTTTCGTGTTTCAACTGCATAAGTGAGATTCCCACCAACCGTGGTGAGCTGGTCAGGATTGGTGAAGCAGGCTTTTTTTAGGGCACCTTGTCTAGCCCTTTCCTCAGTCTATGGAGGTAAACAGCTCTATCCTAAAAAAAAGACTTCTCAGTCACTCAGGTGGCTGATGAAAACCACTGCCGCTTCAGATCAGTGGAAGATGATCCTATGGCATGAGCTGCCTACATGCAGGTTCACCACTGCGGCCGCCAGTGTATGCAGACCTGCTCTTTCACAGATAGCCCATCACTGCAGGACTTGGGTTGAGGGGATGGATGATGACATAGGCGACTTGCGAGTAAATTGAATTAAAGTGAGGAAGAGTTGCGCATCGTCAGCATCACTCTCTCATCCAGGCTCCATTGCTCCAGTGGCAAGACATGGTCAAGATGACTGGAACGGAAGGTGGTACTCATTTTAATTATATTACAGTATGTGTGAGTCACTGATAAGGTATTTATTTACTTTTTTATTTTCACGTCAAATCTTATTGAAACCCCTTGATATAGAGTCTTCTTTCATCTTAGTGAGCACTGGTAAGCACATCCAATGCACTGACACTAAATCAATAACTAATCACCTACAGTTGAGTCGTTTTTGGTTTTGGTTAACCTCAGAGTGAACCTTTTCAGAAACTTGTAATGCTGACAGGAGAAAAAATAGTCCTCCCCACCTTCCAGTTCAAGTGTTTTATAAAAAAGTTCCAGCTATATGCTGAACTAATGTGTGTGTGTGTGTGTGTGTGTGTGTGTGTGTGGGAGAGAGAGAGAATCTCCAGCTTACAGATACTAGAAAGAAAAAAAAAAAAAAACCCTCATAGTATCATGTGACTAAAGATAAACAGTCTGCTGTCATGGCAAATTTTAAAGCATATTAATCACACTTTAGGTTGAGGCTGTTCTATGAAAGATAATGACATTGAAAGCAAAGTTTCTGTTCGGAATTTGAAGTGCTGGTCACTGTGACCAGGAATGATTCGGTGTAGCAGACAAACGAGTATAATAAGTATAATATGTCAAAAGTTAATTACTTCTGCTGCAAAAAAAAATAAAATAAATAAAAACAATTTTTAGGGCTACAAGAATGACACCATTGTGTAAAATTAATTAACATTTAATGAAAGCTGTTTTTGCATACAGTCAACATTTAAATAAACATAAATAAAGTAGTCAACCGGCCTAGAACAAGAAAACTTTGATACATTATGAAATGTCTGCAAATAACATTTATTTAAATCTTTGTTTTAACTAGGTACCTTGCAACCCATATTCTCAAACGCATAACTTTTCTGGTTCCTGGACAAGGATCACATGTATCTTTGACCTCAACATGTTCCTCTCTCTCTCTCTCTCTCTCTCTCTCTCTCTCTCTCTCTCTCTCTCTCTCTCTCTCTCCTGCTCTCTCTCTCTCTCTCTCTCTCTCTCTCTCTCTCTCTCTCTCTCTCATTTATTTCGAAATTGATGCATGCAACACTTTCCAAAAAAGTTGGGACAGGGGCAATTTAGGACTAACAGAGATGTGTCAAGTTGAAATAAGAAGGTGATGTGAAACAGGTGTGGCAATTGTCTACAGTAATTATAGTATATAAGGAGCCTCCAGAAAAGTCCTAGTCCTTCAAGAGCAAGGATGGGCTGAGGCTCGCCAATCTGCCAACAGATGCGTCAGCAAATAATCCAACACTTTGAGAACAACTTTCCCCAAAGACAAATCAGTAGGATTTTTTTCAATTTCTACAGTGCACAAAATAATTAAAAGATGCAAGGAATCCAGTCAAATCTCAGTGCATAAAGGCAAAGCCAAACACCACTTCTGAAAGTGTGTGATCTCCGATCCCTCTGACTTCACTGTCTTGAAAACCATTATGATTCTGTAATGATTCTGACATGGGCTCTGGAATACTTTGGTAAACCTTTGTCTGTCAACACCATTCGCCATTGCATCCACAGATGCAAGTTAAGGCTTTACTATGCAAAGCAGAAACCATACATCAACACTGTCCAGAAGTGCCGCCGACTTCTCTAGGCTTGGTCTCATCTGAGATAGCACAGTGGAATCATGGTTTGTGGTCCAACAAGTCAACATTTAAAATAGTTTTTGGACAAAACAGCCGTTGTGTTCTCCGGGCCAAAGAGGAAAAGGACCATCCAAGATGTTATCAGCATCAGGTCCAAAAGCCAGCATCTGTCATGGTTTGAGGGTGTGTCAGTGCCCATGGCATGGGCAACTTACAAATCTGTGAGGGCACCATTAATGCAGAAAGAGATATTCACATTTTGCAGCAACACATGCTGCCATCCAGAGCAGGACTACACCAAACCACATTCTGACCAGATTACAAGCGCATGGTTGCGTAAGCAGAGAGTGCGGGTGCTAGCATGTCCTGGCTGCAGTCTTGACCTGTCTCCAACTGAGAATGTGTGGTGCATTATGAAATGTAAAATAAGGCAGTGAAGGCCCCATACAGTTGTGCAGCTGAAGAAATGCATAATGGATGAATGGGGGAAAATTATGTTTGATAAAGTTAACCAGCTGGTGTCTTCATTGCCAAAACGTTTATATGTGTGTGTGTGTATATATATATATATATATATATATATATATATATATATATATATATATATATATATATATATATACTACTGTTCATTGAGGGAACCATAAATGCCAACATGTACTGTGACATACTGAAGCAGAGCATGATAAGTATGCAGTATTCCAGCATGATAACGACCCCAAACACACCTCCAAGACGACCACTGCCTTGCTAAAGACGCTGAGGGTGAAGGTGATGGACTGGCCAAGCATGTCTCCTGACCTAAACCCTATTGAGCATCTGTGGGGCATCCTCAAACGGAAGGTGGAGGAGCACAATGTCTCTAATAACCACCAGCTCCGTGATATTGTAATGGAGTAGTGGAATAGGACTCCAGTGGCAACCTGTGAAGATCTGGTGAACTCTATACCCAAGGGGGTTAAGGCAGTGTTTGAAAATAATGGTGGCCACACAAAATATTGTCACTTTAGGCCCAATTTGGACATTTTCACTTAGGGGTGTACTCACTTTTGTTGCCAGCGGTTTAGACATTAATGGCTGTGTGTTGAGTTATTTTGAGGGGACAGCAAATTTACACTGTTACACAAGCTGTACACTCACTACTTTACATTGTAGCAAAGTGTCATTTCTTCAGTGTTGTCACATGAAAAGTTATAATGAAATATTTACAAAAATGTGAGGGGTGTACTCACTTTTGTGAGATACTGTATATGTATGTATGTATGTGTATATATATATATATATATATATATATATATATATATATATATATATATATATATACACTTGGCCACCTTCCAAGTTGTCATCGTCGACCTCTAGAGTACCCTGAGCCGCTGAACCCCCTGGGTTCAAATTTGAGGCCAAGCTTGAAGAAGGCTGTAAGACTTCCTCGACCACCACAAAATCTGGCTCAGAAGTCTCACGCCATACCACAGTGACAGGTGGTCTACCTAAGGGTGGTTTTATCTTACTCCTTGGCCTAGGAATGGGCACGGCACCCGGACCCATTTAACTGCCCCCCTCCAAAGGTTCCACCATGTAAGTAGTTCCTAACACATCTACAACCCTGTATAAAAGCAGACCCCAGAGATCTTGAATCTTATTCCGGCATGCAGGCCGATGGCACAAGTACACTAATTCTCCTACACCAACATGGGGACAAAAAGTTTTTTTTAATTCTGTCAGGTCACCCTCTCCTGAGCTTTTTGCTCTGAGTACTCCCTAGCCATTTCATGGGCGTACTTTAGTCTCTCTTGATGAACAGTCAACCAGTCCCGCCTCCCCTCTGAGACCTCCTCCCTACCCAACAACGCATCTATGGGCAGATGTGGCTGAACCTCAAAGAGTAAATAATAAGGAGAAAACCCTGTGGTGGCATGCGGAGTCACATTATAGGCGTGGACTACTTCGGGCAAGTACTCTGGCCAACAGCGTTTCTTTTCTGGAGACACTGTGCATAACAGGTTGTGCAGGGTTCGGATGTAGAGTTCACATTGGGCATTTCGCTGAGGCCTATAAGGAGTCGTACAAGTCTTTTTCACCCCATATGGTCTGCACAGTTCAGCAATAATCTCGCTTTCAAAGTTTCTGCCTTGATGCAGCCGTTCTGGGACTCCGTACTTCATAAACCACTCTTTCTACAAAAATTTTTCTGCAGTGTCTGCCTTCTGATCTTTTGTGGGAATGCCTGTGTGAATTTTGTAAACACATTGGTAACAACGAGAACATTTTCACGGCCGTCAGAAGCAGGCTCTAGGTCTGTGAAATCCACTGCAATCACCTCTAGAGGCCTGGAAGCTAGAAATGCTCTCACAGGGGCACGTACTTTGGGTTGAGGCATTTTTGTGAGGATGCAACGCTGGCAGTTCTTTACCCATTCCTCCACATCTTCATAAAGGCCAACCCAAAAACACCTCTGCTTCAGCAAACTCATGGTGTGTTCAATGCCCTGATGCCCCACACCATCGTGCACACTACTCAACACTTGTTCTTTCAAGCATTCTGGTAGCAACAGCTGCCAGCAGCCCCCATCAGAAGAGTCAGGTACAAGCCGATACAACAACCCTTCCCTTTCTCTTATGAGGTCCCAATGCTTCAAAAGACGCTTCACTGGCCCAGCTAAGGTCTTCCTTACCTGAAGAACTGGTCTTTTCTTACTATACCAAAACCTGCTGAATTCTCTGATAACTGGGTCATTTTTCTGAAACTCAACCAGCTGTTCTTTGGTATAACCGGGAAGCGTAGGAGTGTTACCTTGAACGTTAGTGATAGCTTCTTCACCAGCCTCAAATGCACTCACCTGCCTCAATCGACAACACTCAACACCTTTCAATGCAAGATCAGGTTCCAAGATTGCCCCTCTACTAACCACACTACAAATTGCTACACACTCATCTCAGTCAGCATCAGGATCAGGCTCAGGCTCCCCTGCAAACTCCTGCCTAGACAAAGCATCAGCGGCAGCGTTACTCCGGCCCGGCCTGTATTTCACTTCAAAATTAAAAACGGCTAGCTGCGCTGCCCATCTCTGTTCGATGGCTCCTAGTTTAGCAGTCTACAAGTGACAGAGAGGATTATTATCCGTGATCACTTCAAACCTAGACCCAAGTAAGTAGCCCCGAAATTTCTCGACTATGGCCCACTTAAGGGCCAGTAGCTCCAATTTCATTCTACTGTAGTTGCGGTCATTTCTCTCATCATTGCATAACCTCCTGCTTGCATATGCAATGACCCTCTTCTCATAACCTTGCATTTGGTACAGGATAGCTCCTAAACCATTCTGGCTTGCATTCATTTCAAGGATGAAAGGACAGGTAAAATCAGCAAACCCTAGTACAGGGGCTGTTGTAAGCTTCTCCTTCAACTGGTTGAATGCACTGTGACATTCAGATGACCAACGGGTAATAAAGTGGCGGTTACCTTTCATACACCTGCCTTCACGCAAGCAAGCATTCACCAGGTCATGCAAGGGTCCAGCAATCTTCAAGAAACCCTTGATAAACTTCCTATAGTAGCTACTCACCGCAATGACCTCAACTCTTTAACAGAATCAGGAGTCTTCCACTCACTGACAGCAGTGACCTTGATCGGATCAGGTGCAATCCCCTCTGCTGACACCTGATGAACAAGAAATCTTACCGCCTCCTGGAGAAAATGACATTTCCCCAGCTTGACCTTTAAACCGGTCTCAGCCAACCATTTCAACACCATCTCCAATCTTTCCAAGTGTTCCTCAAACGTCTGTGAGAACACCAGAATATCGTCCAAGTACACTATCAACACTTGAAAGATCAAATCACTCATGATGGCTTGCATGAGCCACTGAAAAGTAGATGGCCCGTTACATATCCTAAATGGCATCCTCTGATACTCAAATAAACCAAAAGGTGTAGTAAAAGCTGTCTTGGCCCTATCTCTCTCTCACCGCAATCTGATGGTACGCCAAGTCAGTGGTTGAAAAGGACTTAACTTCCCTGAGGGCATCAAAACTCTTGTCAATTCTGGGTAAAGGAAATGCATCACACCTCATTTAAGCATTGAGCTTCCTGTAATCCACACATAACCTTAGTGCGCCATCAGCTTTGCGCACTAGCACCATTGGAGAGGCTTAAGCACTGACACTCTCCTGAATAACACCCTTCTTCAACAACCTAGCAATGTGCTCTCTAACCTCCTGATACTGGTTAGGGGGAATTCTCCTGTATGGCTGGTTCACAGGTATGTCATCAGTCAGATGTATCTCATGTCAAACCTTGTCGGTATAACCCAAATCCTCGTCCTTTCAACTGGACCCGCTGTTCAGGCGTGCCTCCCATACTGACCTGGTCAAAAAGCAACTTGACCGGAGACTTAAAACCGTGATTTGCACCTATCGTGACCTGCTCTGTGTCTGCAGAAATCCTCTGAAACCTCACCTCCCAGGATGCATCCACACTGGAGCTGACTACCGCAGACAACACTCCCAGGCGGGCCCTAGGCTGAAGCCAAAGGTCTTCCTGTGACAGGTTAAGCACCCTTACTGGGCACACAGGTAGCTCAGACGTGACTAAAGTAGGCATTACAATCAAACTTTCTGGTAAAGGCGTATTCGCTGATTCTAATAACCATATAGAACCATTCCGCTTTCCTACTTCCACACTCAACCATAACTGTAGCTGCAGTCCAAGTAGGCACATGCTCCGCAGTCTTACCTGCGACTCGAGCAAAGGACACCCGTTTGACTAACTAAACTGACTGTGCCTGCTGGAAAGCTGTCCTCCTGTTTGAATCAAGTTGACCGTTTAAAGTGGTATCAAATTCAGCATATACTATCATATACTATCACACATGGTTACACACACACACACACACACTATATATATATATATATATATATATATATATATATATATATATATATATATATAGAGAGAGAGAGAGAGAGAGAGAGAGAGAGAGAGAGAGAGGGGATTCAACCGCATGGCCAACTATTAAAATAAAAGCAAAAGCATATGCAGGCAAGTCAGAGCCTGAACGCATCTAAAGGGTAATAATGACCACATCCTCACCAGTGAAGAACCCAAGAAGAAATAAAAGGACCACTAGCAATCCAAGCAAATGGATATGACAAATTATTGTTCTCACAAAATCCCCTGAGGAAGCTCAGCCTCTACCACTTCACTGAACCCTCAGCTGCTCTTGACACAGAGCTAGTGCATGTGAGCACCTAGAGAACAGTGCAACAACTCTTCACAGATCCAAAGCATGGTGAAAAGACACCTCTTGCATCTACTGTCATACTTCTACTTCACATTTCTTGCTGATAATACCCCCACTTGAGTGTATTAAGGGCGTAACATGATGCCACTATCTGTATCTGTTCAGTGCACCAAAATATATGTCTGTATTTGGATTTAAAACAGAAGTGAGTGTGCTCTAAATAGGATTTTGTTTTTATGTGAAACCTGGAAATAAACCCATTGATTCTGGGGAAGCACTTTTTTTTTATTTTCACTCACAAAATATAACCACAAACCTTTGAAAATCTTTCTATATAATGTAACTAAGTAAGCTAGGGAGTTATCTTTCAAAACAACATTGTCTTTCCCAAATCAGGGAACTGCTTTTTTTTATATATGTATAGTTGACAACAATAGCCACCTAATAATATTTGAGCAGATTTGCTTCAGTTGTTAGGTTTGTTAATTTCACAAAAGATCAGGAAAGTTTGTTGGACATGGTATCAGAATTTCCTACAAAGCTGGCATGCAGTGCTGCTGCTAAGGGGTCCAGATTTTCTAGAGTATAATTTATAAAAAGTGAAGAACTGTGAAAAACATACACAATGAATGTACAAGTATTTTTTTGTGATTAAATTGTTTTTTATGCTACCCTGTACCCAGTGCATGGTTTGCGTTGCCTATAAATAAAAGTATATTTCCTTTACAAATTTCATGTCAGTCAGTACAGTATAAAGGAGGTCTGTATAGTAGTGTTTAGCAGCAAACTACTGAATTTAGACAAAAACAAGAAAGTAGTAGTGAGCCTCGCATTCATTATCTATTGATTAGTAGACTCATGCATGACTGCAATGTAGGCCCATCTGAAAGTATTCCAATTTATTATTATTTAGTGGAGAAAGAATCTTTGACCCCACAGCTCTTGGCTAATGATACCACAAAAATATATTAATTTTGGGCCAGGACAGGTACCTTTGACCACACTATATATCACAAACATGAATTGGCAGGAAAAAAAAAAAAACAACTAACTTTTTTTTTAACCAAACACAAACCAACATGTATCCATGTTTTATACACCATATCTTTGAGTGTGCATTTCCATATGTCTGTTATCATCAAGTATTGGCAGCATGTCTAACCTGAAAAAATAAACTTCCTCTCACTTTAATTAGGAACAGCTGCTGCTGTCTGTCAGAGCAAATAATCTTTATAATGATTATGTGAATGTTATGCTACAGTATGGTTCCTTTTATTTTTGCTAGTAATGCACATTATTTATTTGGAAGATGTGTGCATGTGGGCTGTTGTGCAATAAAAGTCTTAATGTAAATGTTGCCTTGGGTATTGTACATAATATATTGCACATGCAAAAATAAATGCACTGCAAACATTGAATAAGCTGCAACATTTTTTTTTTTTTTGCAGTCCTTGTAGGAAACATATACAAACAGATGCTTTGTCCTCTTCATGACACACTGTGAATCTGTGTGAAGCTATCCTGGTTCCGTTATGGCTGCACCAGTCAGTTCAGTCCCTTTCTAACACATCTCTGTACTTTTCATTGTGATCATTAAAAAATATATTTCACAACTGAGGCTCAAAAGAAAGTGCTTACTAAATGCTGAATACATTTATCCGTGTTATGTGGTGGTCACACCATACTTGGCTCATTATTTGCCTCTTGTTCTACTTCTTTTCACTTCACACCACCAAGGCAGTTTCCTTCTGCCACTAATGGATATTTTCCATTTGTTCATTTTCTTCCTAAATACTAATAAACAAAGTCATCACCTTTTTGGATTTGTCATCATGTGTACCACCTATAAAAGGCCCCCACCATGTCCTGCATTTCCTTTTTCCCATTCTTGTCTTGATGAGCAGTTGAGTAGTACTTCAGTACAAGCAGTGGATTCAAGAAGTGTAATGCAATAATCCTTTGATTTTTGCTAATCTTTTTATTGTTAAATTCTGCAGCATCAGTTAGAGTGTGTAGAGTTGCACCATAGGTGATGGTTGAGGTGGATGAACAAGCTCTATTAGTATTCCACACCTTTTACCTCTAAGAGCTGCATACCGGTTGGGGTCACAATACTATACATGTGCAGTCAACACCATGGGATTGATTAATCCACAAGAAGGTGGTTCAGTTCATTATGAACACCTATAGAAGAGCAGAAGTTGATCTGTATTTTTGACAACAGACAGCCAAATCACCAACCAATGTGGTTGATTGACAGGACAGAGACATGGACTTTGGGCCAGGATGTACTGGTGCCCAATTGACCAAATCTTTTCCACCACTGACAGTAATAAGAATGAGACTGCGGTGCATTCAACAGATTATGCAACAAGTGTTGCTGTTATCCCCATTGTGGCTAAACAAACCCTGGTTCCAGCAGTTGTTGACATTACTATGGGGTTTATAATTCTCATTACCGAGTCAACTAGCAGCATCTCTTTCTAGGTCTACCTTAAAGTACATGGGGCAGGTTTGCTGACAGCACATAAACAGGACTAAACTTTTCTGAACTATGTCTCTAAAACAGTGCAAAACAGTGATACCACAGTGGGAGCTTGTGCAACTTGCTATATGAATCTATGGAAGATGCAGACATAAAGTGGCTGTTGTTTAAGGCATTTTTTTTTACTGTGGCCATTAGGTGAATTGTACGGGTTATTGGTGAAGACACAGTCTCTATAGGTCACACTCAGCTGTCCTACCAAAAATGTGGACACCTGACCATCACACTCAAATGTATTCCCCAAACTGTTGCCACAAAGTTGAAAGCACACAATTGTCTAGATCGTCTTTGTATGCTGTAGATTTAAGATTTCACTTCAGTGGAATTAAGATGCCCAAAACTGTTCCAGCATGACAATTCTGCTGTGCAGAAAATAAGCTCCATGAAGACATGGTTTGCCAAGGTTGGAAATGAAGAACTCCAGTGTCCTGCACAGAGCTCTGACCACAAGCCAGCTGAACACCTTTGGGATGAACCAGAAAACTGGCTGTGTGCCAGGCCTCCTCACCTGACATCAGTGAATGTGTAGAAATTCCCACATGTTCCAAAATCTAGTGGAAAGCCTTCTCACAAGAGTGAAGGATGTTATAGCAAGAAAGCGGGGAAAAGAATGTTCAACAAGCACATATAGGCTCGATGGTCAGGTGTCCACATACAGTACTTTTGGCCATGTAGTGTATCAAGGCCACAAAATGGGCCCAGTTGTACAGGGAAGGCTCTAAATTGCTATGTAGAAGTGACTGCCAGCAGTGGCTGTCATCAAACAACTATGTGTGTGTTTTTTGAATGCAACATAAAGTGGCTCAACTCTTTAAATTCAGGTAATTGAGTCCACTCTATATATTCAGGTAATTAGGCGGTTGTGCAGGCATACTTTAACACAGGTTAAGAGCTACCTTCTTCCATTAAATGCCATTACCTACTTGCAAACATTTGTGAGGTGGGACCATGGAGTTCACTGTATAACCTTGGCAGTTATTACAGACTAAATTTTGTTTTATTTCAAACCATGTGCTCTGTGGTGAGTTTGACATCCACACCTTCAACAGTATACATCATCAAGACTCTGAGTGATTCTTATCCTCAAAATATAATAAACAACAAATGAGAAATTCTTATCATCTATATAGAAGAGTACCTATCCATACAGAAGGAATTCTCACCCTCAATAAAAAGCAGTATTTACACTTTGAGTAATTCTGAATCTCACTAAAGAATGGCATTTGCACTATTTATGAATGCTATCTGATACTGTCTGGCAGATGTGTTATGTGAAGAATTAATACATATCCTCCAAGTGTTCTGAAAAAACTGCCCTGGCGGTTGGGAATGAATGTAACTAAGGTTTGTATAACTGTATGGAGGAACTATCTGGGTCACTCAAGTTAATGAGAATGGCCATAAGGGGTCCTTTTATACATGAAGTCATAGTCACTGTCATACGGTGATGACTTCATTAGTACTCAACAAAGAAATGTGCAAATAGTAAAACTTAAATTACAAAGGAAACCAAACTACCACACTCCACTCTGTCATAGAAACAGTTCATGTTCCATATTCCATTGGCCCATGATTCCAATGTTCATTTTCTGATCTAGTTAACTAACGTTGACCAGAGGTGGATTTACTCCAGTGCAAGTAAAACTACTTATAAAAATAATTACTCAAGTAACCCTTGTCCTGGGTGTCCCCCACCTTGTGCCCAGAGTTCCATGAGATAGGCTCCAGGCTTCTGTTGTGGATAAAAATGTCATAAAATAAACATGAGGGAGACCTAGTATCCAGTAAAGGGGAGAAGAAGAAAAGACGGGCACCAAGACACACAGAAACGGTATTAGGCGGATATTGACAAATTGGATTTACACTTTAAAGATCTTTAAGAGTACTACACTATAGTTTATTAGTCGAAGAGTCAAAAAGAAGTATAAGAGCTGAGGAGTGCTAACACACAGCGTACTAAGAGCAGAGGTGGGTAGAGTAGCCAAAAATTTTACTCAAATACAATAAAACTACTTATAAAAATAATTACTCAAATAACAGTAAAAGTAATAATGTTAATGATGACTTGAATAAGAGTAATAAAATATCCAATGTGAAGACTTGAGTAGAAAGTTACTAGTTACTTCGGATCTGGTGAAAATGAAGGGAAAATCCTAAATCTCAGACTACTGTACATGGAGAACTGTAAGTCACACCTTTCCTTGAAAGTCTGTCTTATATCCCAGCATATCCCAGTCTTTGTTGGGTACAATAACAAACAACTTTTTCTCACACACTCCAAAGAACAAAAATTTTCCCAGCAGTTGACTGTCTTTATTTTTACAACATATTAACAACAAAAACTTGTCAGCATCTGCATTTGAACAAGTGTGTGTAGAGAGAGAGTGTTTGTGTATGTTAGTATGTTAGTACATCAGACCACTGCAGCATTTCACGAGACTTCATTATATGTAATATAAAATAATGAATAAAACTATATATATATATATATATATATATATATATATATATATATATATATATATATATATATATATATATATATATTCATTCATTGACATTTAACAGTAACGGGGGAACACCACTGACTGTAGTGGAGTAAAAGTAAATTTCTGTGATTAAAAATGAACTTGAGTAAGTTTACAAGTATGGCCAGTTAAACCTACTCTTAAAAGAACATTTTTTTTTCAAATCAAGTAAATGTAATGAAGTAAATGTAGTGTTGATACCCACCACTGCTATGCAGTAATCGCTTATACATCCATCTATCCATCCATCCATCTTCTATACCGCTTACCTCTTCAGGGTCATGGGAAAACCTGGAGCCTATCCCAGGGAGCATCGGGCACAAGGCAGGGTACACCCTGGACAGGGTGTCCATCCAACGCAGGGCACAATCACATACACGCTCACACACCCATTCATACAGTACGGACACTTTGGACATGCCAATCAGCCTACCATGCATGTCTTTGGACTGGGGGAGGAAACCGGAGTACCCGGAGGAAACCCCTGCAGCACGGGGAGAACATGCAAACTCCACACACACAGGGCCACGGTGGGAATCGAACCCCTGGAGATGTGAGGCGAACGTGCTAACCACTAAGCCACCGGGAGCCCTCATTGCTTATACAGTATATTTTAAATTTATTTGGATGGAGATCTTTAAGAATCTAAAGCTAATGTTCCAATTATTGATTACAATTTTCACAAAAAGGCTGTGAAGGCTCATATTAGCAAGCAAAAATAGGTTATCTGGGACAGATACGATTAATGGGTTTGGTGAGTGAGGGTTCTGCAATATTCTTGCAACTGCTCCCTTTGAGCTATAGAGTTAATGCCTAATTGCATATACTGAAGATTCATACATAAATTCAATAAATAGTGTCACTATATAACTACTACTACACCTGTTTGTATGGTTATGTGCAGCCATATTTGTTCAAATCATAATGTATAAAAGTAAAACATGAAAATATTTGCAGAATATTTGTACAAGAATTCAATCTCAGGGGAGTAAACATGAACTTGAACATCACTCATATCCTTCTATTTGAGGTTGTACTAGAGTGAAGATCAGAGCAAGTCAACAGACAAAACATACAGTGCCACAAAGAAAATCTGAAGCACCAACAGGAAGCCTGAGGCACATTTGATAGTTGATGACAATGGAATAATGCAAAAATTCCCAACCCTGGTCCTAGACCCCCTGGAGGATATTTATAAGTTTATCCTGCTCCCAGCACACTTGAATCTAATCTAATCTAATCTAATCTATTGTAAACTAACCTATCAACTAATTTTCAGTCTGCCCTGAATTGAAGATAAAAGAGAACAAGGGCAAGGGGAATACAAGGACCAGGGATGGGAAGCTGTGGAATAATGGGTTGTCTTGGTTGTGAGGTGGTAAGTGGAGGGAATATGGTGGTCCACAATAGAAGCTAGAATTATCAGCCGGTAACACAAAGGATAGTAGTGTAACAAAAGCCTGGATGTAAGAAACTATATTAACAAACATACGCTGGCTTTCCAAAGTATTATGTTTGAATGTTTTTAAATACAGTACTTCTGTCCATTTAGTAAAATGGCTACCCCTTTTGATTTTGAACACAATTCGAAAATAATATCAAAATTCTCCACAGCTTTAATGTGCATAACCAGTATATTGAATCCTGGAGGTGAAATACAAAGGATTCAATTTCCATCGTAATAGCATCACATTGCTTCATCATCCTAATGTATATTGTGACATTTATTCCTTCAGAAAATCTCTCTCTCTCTCTCTCTCTCTCTCTCTCTCTCTCTCTCTCTCACTCACACACACACACACACACACACACACACACACACACACACACACACACTTTTCTTACGAAATTGGCTATGTGCTTGTGCTGCTTCTCAGGGTTTTCAGAAACACATTTATTAGATGCTGAGAATAGAGCAATTGGAGCCCTTTCAATCAAGTCCTTATAATGGCTTCCTCAAATATAACCAAGTTATTCAGCACACATATTTTAAACCAGTTCCATTCGAAATTTGTATTGATTTATGATATGACATTTTATACAAATTAAGTTTCAGGAAAAGCTACAGTAGGACGCTAAGCCAGCTCAACTGCAAAAACCTTAGCCATTTTTAATTTTAAATATAAGATTTCTTGTGGAAATTCTTGCAAATTTTCAGCCAGGTCACTGTTGATTCAGTTTTTGCTCCTAGAATTTTTTCCCCCCAGAATTACATGCTCAAATATACTCTATCTATGCTAAGATGGGGAAGACGAAAATAGATCATTACTGCTGGTAACAACTGTTTAGGTTATCTAAAGCAATTCAGTCATATCTTATGTCTATCATGGTTGAAAAGACCAACAAAGGGAACTTGTAATGAGAACTTGTAACTTGTAATAAAGTGTAATGAGAATCAACTTTTTGCCTTCTTTTTATAGACCAACAATTTTTCAAAGAGTACTTTCCATCAAGTGCCAAAGTAGCAAGCTTCTTGTTCAATACATTTTTTTAAAAAATTAAATATTATGCTTTTAGGATAATGCTTTCCATTTAAAGAATTGCACAAAAGCTTGGCCACATAATCCACTCTGTGCCATATTAAGGTGTAAAATTGAACTAGCAGAACTGCAACCTATCAGCACCTACAATCATGGCCTGCTTAAATAGTCCAATACAGAGACTCTGGTTTTAAAGCCTTGCTTTATTCCAGGCATTCTATCACTGCCTTGTTCTTTTTCTGCCATGTATTTTATACACCAATCAGCCATAACATTAAAACCACTGACAGGTAAAGTGAATAACATTGATTATCTCATCACAATGGCACCTGTGAAGGGGTGGTATAAGTTAGGCAGCAAGTGAACAGTCAGTTCTTGTGTTGGAAGCATCTAAAATGGGCAAGCCTAAGAATCTGACTGACTTTGACAAGGGCCAAGATAGAAAGGTGTCAGAACACACAGTGCATCACAGCTTGCTGCATATGCGGCTGTATAGCTGCAGACCAGTTAGAATGCCCATACTGATATCTGTCCACAACTAAAAGTGCTTACAATCAGCACGTGAACATCAGAATTGGACCACGGAGCCAGATACCACAACACAACTTTAGAGGTCTTGTGGAGTCCATGACTCAATGGTTCAGAGCAGCAAAAGGGGGACCTACACAATATTAGGCAGGTGGTTTTAATGTTATAGCTGATTGTTGCATATTGCCTTCTGATAGCCTTCCAGACTTCTGCTTATCTTCTTGTTTCTAGACATAGCTGTATTGATGGTCTTGCCCTGTCAACCTAATTTCTGGATGTAACAATCTGCAAGTGAGAGAGGGGAATGAACACACACTGACCCTGATCTTATGGACATTGAAAACAAGTAATGCATCTGCATTCCTGATCAGTTGCAGGGGCAGAACTGCCAGCAGCAAGCTGCAGTAGTCCAGTCTCAAAAGCACCAAAGCAGCCTATGTGGATAGAAATGCCCAGATCCTGTTGACTTTGTTAAAGAGAAATTTGCATGACTATGTCAGTTTAGTTATGTGAGGCGAGTTGTTCAGGACTACCCCAAAGTTGGGTGCAGAGATCAAAAGATATTGACATGGGGATGCAGGGATGTACAGCAGTTCAGTGTTTCTGAGTTTTTAGATTCAGCTGATGACAAATGTCTGCCATACATGCTAAGATCCCTTCAGAAACATGCATGTCTGAGTGTGGAAAGGAGAGGCTGAGTTGAGTATCATCAGCATATGTTCACTTCATTCTGCATGCAAATAAATTCTCATGCACAGATTATTATTTTGCATGTGTTAAGTTTTTTAGGGTCTGTGTGGTTTGGAAATAGAACATAAGATTTTCAATAAGTTGGGATTTTCTGAAAGAACAAAGAAGTGCAAGACAGTTTGTGTGTGTGTGTGTGTGTGTGTGTGTGTGAGTGTGTGAGTGTGTGTGTGTGATTTTGTTTTCCCTTAGGCTGGCTTCCTGAAAAAAACATTAACCAATAAGTTAGCTAATAAGGCAAATGCAGAAGTCTCACTTATCTAGCCCCATCAGCAAAAATGTTGATGACTGTTGCTTGAAGCTCATTTTTCTCAGCAAAGAATTACCCATGTGCAAGAAGCCTCTGAAAAAAAAAAAAGGAATAATCTGAAATCTCCTTCCATCATCACCATCACTGCACTGCTGCACTTTGGACAATAAACTTCCCACGCTGCAGGTGTGCTGACTTCATTTGCCATCCCCCCCCCCCCCCCCCCCCCCCCTGACATCACATAGCCACTGCAGAAATAGAAGAAGAAAACCAAATAAATCATAAATTCTTTTTAGCTCTGTCTGAATCAGCTCTGTACTGGTCATATATTTCAATAGCTTGTAAATTGGGCATTATTCTGGCATCATTCAGAAGAAAAACTAATAGCTTTTGCAGCCAGAAGTTGGGAAAGGGCTAGAGTAAGGTGTGATATCAGAACGTACTCAGCAGATAATGTAATACAAATTACATGCTATTTTCTGCCATTTTCTCTCCATTCTGTCCTTGGGCATTTGGCGAATTCTTAGATATCCATGCAAAAATATAAGGACTCAGCAGTCTTCAGTTTTAATAACACAGAAGTTCGACAGTCCCTAATGAGTCATATTCAATGCATATGAAAAAATTACAAGGAATCTCGTTTACACAGATGCAAAATTAATTTGTAATATGCAGACAGTTACAGATGGTGCAAACCACACACATACACACACACACATACACACACACATACACACACACACACAGGCATTGTTTGATGTTTTAATAAGCACCTGAGTGATTGCAGACTGAATTCCCTGTACGCCTGGGCAGAATTAGTTCATTAGTCACTCCATTTGATTTCTTCGTCCCCTTTTCACTAGAGAGAGAGAGAGAGAGAGAGAGAGAGAGAGAGAGAGAGAGAGAGAGAGAGAGAGAGAGTAAAAGACAGGGAGCGGGAGATAGAGAGAAGACACCTGTCACAAAACACTTAGCATTCAACTGTAATGCCAAGCTTATTTCCTTTTATTGTTCAGTACTTGATATTGGTGCTATGGTCACAAATGCTGTGATTACTTGCACACAAACCAAATCCTTCTAATGGTGTTCATTTAAATCATAGATGAGCTTGTTAATGAGGGTGTATGAATAAGGCCGTGGTCCATTCTGACACAATCATCACTATGACACTTACTGCAAAGGCTATGTGCTCCACATATCAGTGCTGGGGTTTAGATAAACCCTACAAATGTCTTCTGAGTACATTCTCCCCTCCAAGTCCCCTCTGTATCACTTCAAGATAATAATTCCTAATAACGATAATAAGAATTACTTACATTTATATAGCGCTTTTCTAGGCACTCAAAGCGCTTTATATAGTGGGGGGAGGAAATCTCCTCAACCACCACCAGTGTGTAGCATCCACCTGGATGATGCGACGGCAGCCATAGTGTGCCAGAACGCTCACCACACACCAGCTAATGGTGGAGAGGAAAGGGAAGTGATGTAGCCAATTCAGGGATGGGGATTAATAGGGGGCCATGATAGAGAAGGGCCAATGGGGGAATTTCACCAGGACACCGGGGTTATACACCAACTCTTTATAAGAGGTGTCCTGGGATTATTAATGTAAAAAAAACAAAAACAAAAAAATGTATGTGTATTAATTAAAATATGCATGTATGGCCAAAAAAAATCCAATCACAACCCCAACTATGTTTCGCTCTGTACCCATTCTGCATATTAAAATGCACATTAAAGTGCACCTCCAGCTGCCTTTTTTTCCCTATCAAACCCTTGTGTTCAAATGGCTGCTGGACATCTTGACGTAGTGAATGGGAAGGGCGGTCCTTCACAAAAAGACAAGTCATTTTATTTAGTTTTAGGAAGATGATGTACATATATGTCCAAAGGTTTGTGACACCTGACCATCACACCCATATGTGTTTGCTGAACATCCTATTCTAGATTTAGTCCCCCCCCCCCCCCCCATTGCTGTTATATTAACCTCTACTCTTCTCTACTCTAGTGAGCTCAGGCACTAATGTTGGGCGAGGAAACTGTTACAGAGTCAGCATTCCAGTTTATCCCAAAGGTGTTCAGTGGGGCTGAGGTCAGAGCTTCATGCATGCCACTTGAGTTCTTTAATCCAGCATTGGAAAACTATGTCTTCATGAAGCTTGCATTGTGCACAGGTGCAGTGTCATGCTGGAACAGGTTTGGGCATCTTAGTTAGAGTGAATGCCATACTGTATATCTTAATAAGAAGCAACATGGAGTTCACTGTGCATCTTTGCCAGATTTTATAAACTGAATGTTACTTCACTGCTATTTATGATCTGTGGAGCGTTTGACTAAACCTCACCATCAGTAGAATATAGTATTATGTTTAATTGGGGGTCAAAGTTCAAGCTTTATTCTGTAGAAAAAGCTACCAGGTGCATGATTTTCCTGCATAATTGGTCTACTTTTGAATATGTAAATCTGGTCACACAGATCTGGCAGGAAGATCTGTCAGGAACACATTCCTCAGTTTTCATCATATCTGTTAGATGAGTTCTGACTATGCAATTTGCTTTATGCAGTTTGATTAATAACTGGTGTTACTGAAAAGGCAGCTGCATACAGGGATGAAAGGTGGCAGCAAAACTACGACTGCTCTTTACAGGCCTCATCTTTCTGAAAGAAAATAGCCCATTATGTGTGGCCCTAGCTGTATTGTTGACACAAAGACTATTACAGAAAGCATACCTGTTTGCATCATGGTTTTCGTATCACTTTCATATCACCAGGGTAAAACTGTATTAAAAAAGCAATATTATTTTTTGCTTTACTGTATATACTGCTGTATTTCCTAAATACTACTGCATTTACTGTATTTACTATATATATATATATATATATATATATATATATATATATATATATATATATATATATATATATATATATATATATATATATATATATATTTAATATATAAACTGTAGTAAGAATACAAAGAACCCATTTTTTGTTTTCTTTACTGTAGCCTGCCAGTCATAACATAACATTGCTGCATATGGGCCACAGACCAGTCAGAGTGCCCATGTTGACCCCTGTCCACCTACAAAAGTGCCAACACCGGACATGTGAGCATCAGAACATGGAGCAATGGAAGAAGGTGACCTGGTCTGATGAATCATGTTTTCTTTTACATCATGTGGACAGCTAGGTATATGTGTGTTGCTTACCTGGGGAAGAGATGGCAACAGGATGCACTATGGTAAGAAGGCAAGCCGGCGAGTGTAGTTTGATGCTCTAGGAAATGTTCTTCTGGGAAACCTTGGGTCCTGGCATTCATGTGGATCTTACTTTGACACGTACCACCAAACTAAACATTGCTGCAGACCAAGTACACCTCTTCATGGCAGTGGTATTCCCTAATGGCAGTGGCCTCTTTCAGCAGGATAATGCACCTTGCCACACTACAAAAATTGTTCATGGTTTGAGGAAATTGTTCATGAATGATACGATCTGGCCTCCAAATTCCCCAATTCTCGATCCAATCGAGCATATTTAGGATGTGCTGGACAAACAAGTCAGATCCATGTATGCCCCACCTCACAACTTACAGGACTTACTAACATCTTGGTGCCAGATACCACAGCACACCTTCAGAGGTCTTGTGGAGTTTATACCTCAAAGGGTCAGAGTTGTTTTGGTGGCACAAGGGAGACCTACATAATATTAGGCAGGTGGTTTTAAAGTTATGGTTGATCGGTGTATAACTAATCACATTTTCCAGGTTTGACTGAACGCGCGGTTGAGTTAACTAGCTATAATATTTTTTAAAACCCAACTAATCCACAGGTGCATGAATTGGCTAATTCATTATTTCGACTTTTTTTAAGCTCTCTTCCTGGAACAGACCTATGCTCGCTAGTGAAAATAGCTTTTAGTCCTCCACATGCACTGTGTAAAAGGGATGCAGATAATTATGTGAACAGTGTTGCTCACATAACAGCTGTGTGTACATGCAGGCATATTTATGGGTCACGGGACTTTAGAATGCAGTTGGGCTTTGTGTCTTGACTCAGCATTCATGGGGTGCTTGATTCCTTCAGTATCTTAAAATAGTTTTAAAAAGCATATACTGTTTTTTTTTTTTTTTAATCATATGTTCTCTACCAAAGTACACCACTGTTGTGAAAAAAATATAAGGTTCTTCAGATTAATGTTACTGGCTCTGGGTTACTGATCAGGAGGTTGGGGTTCATGCCCCAGCTCTCCCATGCTACCACTGTTGGGCTCTTGAGCAAGGCCATTAACCCTATCTGCTCCAGTGGTGCCCAACTTCCAAGCAAGCTGGGATATGTGTAGAAAAGCATTTCACTATGTTGGAATGTATATGTGAAAAATAAAGGTTTCTGTTTTTTCTACTGTAAGTCATTGTGTAAGCATATAATTGAATTTATCATAATATGAATTATAAATGTAAAACAAAACTAATTTGCATTCAGTTTATACTAATTTGAATATGATGCAGAAAGATATTACTTTGGGCTGGGCCTTATCAAGGTCAAGGTAAATTTGGTTTCAGTCAGCCCTGCATAAAAAGTGCAGGAACATGGGTTGTTCAGTTCAGCTCCTTGTGGGACAAAGCCTAGAATGTGTGTACTGGTCAGCGATGCATGGCTAACCGGGGATACATCTGATATGCAGAGTGACCCACCCTAGTGACAGCTTCCCACAGTGTGTGTCTGATTAAGGTAGCTCATTGTGAGTGTGGATTCTTATCTGGACAGCTCAGAAGCCTGGAGGCAGTATACAGAAACTCATGTTTATTCTACTGACAGAGGGATGAGTTGAGCATGCACTGTGGTTCTAGTACTGAAATTACTTTATTTTCCTGAGGTGGTATAGGTCGTATTGAGCAGAACAAGCCATTGCTACATTGTATGCTTTCAGGAAGTATTTTCTAGTTTCCTGTTTACACAAGCCTGATAGAAGTCTGTGGTCAGAAGGTGGATGGTGAGTGAATGCTTGTGCGAGTGTGTGTGTGTGTGTGTGTGTGTGTGTGTGTGTGTGTGTGTCCAAATCACGAACAGTCCAAACATCTTCCAGTTTATCATTTAACAGTTAACAGTTCAGTTTAAGGCATTCATTTATATTGGTGTTTAGGCATCACTTTTTCATCCCTTCTCCCACCGTGGGACGGATTAAGGATGCCGGATTTTCTTTAGTTTTAGATATTCAATCACAAAAGCCATTAAAAATCTCATTTGGTATATGAAATCAATTCACCATGCCATATTCATTATTTATGATACATGGGTTCTAATTTACAGTTTCATTGAACAAAAGTGCAACAATACAATAATAAATTAAACACGTATTCATAATTCTCATATTTGCATTCTTTGTCTGTTATTACATGAGAGGCAATTGCAACTGGCGGTGATATTAGCTGGGAGGGCAAAGCGATCAATACAGTAGCTCAGCAATTAAACTTTTAAGGTCAACCAATACATTATATCCCAAGATCTCATTGCTGAATAATAATAATAATAATAATAATAATAATAATAATAATAATAATAATAATAATAATAAATCAATGTACAAAGTAACATGCAGTAGTGCATTACAGCTATAATAAACACGGAGGCAGTCGTGTTTTTTTTTTAAAGAAAACTTTCATCAACCCCTCACACTGAGCCTGATGAATGTGTAAATAATTCAAACAAATAAATAAGAAAAAAGGTAGATACAGTCATTAATACATTCATTCATTCATTCATTTTGCTTAAGTACCTTCTTTATCCCAATATGGGTCACGGTGGATATGGACCCCATATAAGGAATACTGGGCAGAAGGCAGGAACAAACCCTGGCTTGGATGTCAGTTAATTTGCAGGACATACAGTAGTTTATGAGATTTAAATATTATAGCTATACTACTAATAAATTAGTGCAACTAAATACATTTTTTATTGTCTGCTGAAAAGGATTTTACTGTATCCAGAAATTGTGTTAAATGTCAGAGTTTTATTTCAAAAGGCCAGTATCGCAATACAGCACACAAACGGCATGTAACACAGTGTGCAAACAATGCTTAACCTGTGACTGTCCACCATGTTGTCTAATCATATCTTTTACTTTATTGTAAGGCAGATTTGATTGGGACATCTCCAGAATGCAAGGAGGAAGGAGCAGCCATGGGACCCAGGCTTAAAGGTTGATAGCATCGTTACATTTATATTCAGAGAGAGAGAGAGAGAGAGAGGCCAAAGTAATTTCACACAGATTACACCCCACCCTCTGACACCCCTGTTGAACAAGACTGATAAATACAAAAGATTTGTTTCTATGTGCACAAAGGGAAATAATAACAAACTTATGAACAACCCTATAGATATCCCATGTACACAGAGAAAAAAAACAAGTTGTTAGGGAAGCTGTATTCAAGAGGCTTCATTTCATGAAGCAGAAGAGGCATTTAGGATTTCTAGCTTTCCCTGCTCCCGAACACACCTGATCCATCTTATGGCGAGCTGGACAATTAGCCCATTAGTTTAATCAGAAGTGTTTCAAGAAGAGAAAAAAAAAAAACTTCTGAGAAGCAGTCTTCACTTTTCTTACGAAGCCATAAATTTTCTCTACATGAACTAAATAATATGAAAAAATGGATAGATGGGGTCAAAGAGCCAAAGATAGATGGGGTCAAATTAAAGGCATTTGTTATTTTGTTTAACATTCATAGAAATATCCAAAATAAAAATGATCACTTGGCCTAAATTTGATAGGTTGTACCAGTGTTGGTCTAGCACATAAGGGGGAAGGGGGACAGAGTTAATTAACCCCTTAATTGTCATCCATCCATCTTCTACCTCTTACTCCTTTCCAAGGTCACGGGGAACCTGGAGCCTATCCCAGGGAGCATCGGGCACAACGCAGGGTACACCCTGGACAGGGTGCCAAGCCATCGCAGGGCACACTCACATACACATTCACACACCCATTCATGCACTACGGACACTTTGGACATGCCAATCAGCGTACCATGCATGTCTTTGGACTAGGGGAGGAAACCGGAGTACCCGGAGGAAACCTCCACAGCACGGGGAGAACATGCAAACTCTGCACATACATGGACCCGGCGGGACTCAAACCCCTTGGAGGTGTGAGGCGAACGTGCTAACCACTAAGACACCGTGCACCCTTCAAGTGTATTGTATATTTGGGAAATGCTAGGGGTGTCATTAATTTTCTCAATCTATGGCGTTACATTTTTGCATCAGGACTGTTTAAACTGATAGAACATGTGAGAAATACAATGATAATTAATCGTTTATACCGATGAAAAAAAAAGTTGGTATTTTAACTGCTACAAATAAAAAAATGTAAAATTTTCGAATAAATTAAACACAGTTCTAAAAATCTTTTTACACAAACTACAGGCACGTGTTGTACTTCAGTCTCTTCCAACTTCAGAATGTGTGGCCAGAGTGGGCAGTCACACTGACTCACAAAATCCCAGTGCCTGGCAAATTCACAAGGAGGTGGTTCAGCTCATTTGGAACACATATCTGTTTGTGAATAGTTACACAAAACATGGCCTTAGTATCACGAGCTTCCATCTCGGATTAATTCTTAATCCAGCTAAAACCTTTCAATTCTAAGGTCATAAACTTGCTATCCATTGCAGATAATTGAGAAAGCAGATGTTTTGGGCTCAGTTGGCCAAATCTACATGTGCATACTTTTCTGTTATGGATGAAACTGCAGTGTGTCTGACAGATTCTGCAACCAATGTTGTTGATAGCCCCATTCTGACTGAACAGGCCATGGTTGTGTTTGTTGTTAATGTTAGTAACAGGCCATTTATGTCCATCAGAGCAGACCTGCTGTTCCAGATGCAAGAGTCACTGGCACATCAGACCACACACCACACACTTCACAGAAGGTCAGGCACACTCTTATGAGTGTACGTACATGCTCCATATACATGGCAGTTGTAATTGGGCAAGTGAAAAAGTTTTCGGCTTTGGAATTTCTGAAACCTCTCTCTACTCTCTGTGTCTTTCTCTGGATCTACCGTAAAAGTCTACAGAACATCATCATCTGTACATCAGAGACTTTTTGATGGTATGGATGGTTTAATCTATTGGGTAAAGGAAGTGACTGTACAAGCATACCTGAATTCAGGAAAAGAGGCTAAATCTTCCATTAAACGGCATTTGATGCATTCTATGACTACTTCCAGCAGCTCTAAGAGGAGTGTCACATCACTTACAGACTTTTGTGAAGCAGAGATATGGAGCCTTCTTCAGACTGAATGGTGTTTCTTCATGCTCAATGTGCTCTGTGGTAAGTTTGAGTGATTTTCACCCTCACAAGAGTACAGTTCCAGGACAGTATGAACAATTTTTATTTTCAATAAAGACAGTTTGAACGATTGTTATCCTCAGTGAAGAACAATATCAACCCCTTCTGCATTTTTAACCTCAAAGGAGATGAATATCAGCCTTTTGAGAAATTCTTTATCCTCAATAGAGAGCAGTGTTGTTTTGATTCTCATCCTCAATTGTGATCACCACCTTGAATAATTATCATTCTCTACAAAGTACAGTATCTAAGCACTATTTATGAGCAGAGTTGGGTGTAATGCTACAAAGTAACATGCTATGGTAATCTAATTACTTTTTCTGATAACACAGTAATGTAACGCATTACATTTATTTATTTTCATTTAGCAGACGCTTTTATCCAAAGCGACTTGCAAAGGAAATACAAGCAAAAATGAGGAAATACTAGCAATAATACATTTATGTAATTTGATTACTGATGTCAATAAAATTACATTATTTGCATTGTAAATTTATTGTTAAGAAAGCAATATTAAATAAAATGCATTTTAAAATAAAACTTATTAACAAAACTTAGACTGGAAGTGTTGCGCCTCAACCGCAAAGTGGACGTCCACGAACATCCACTGATGAAGGCACAACTGATGTAGTGCTAGCAAACATAATCCACTATGTATAGAGACTTTTTGGACACCTTTTAGACATCTCCACAAAGGAAATACAAGTCTAGTTTTACTCTTTTAGACTCATAGACATCTCCACAAAGGAGACAATATTTTGGCACAAAGATGACAAATTTGCCTAATTGAGGGTTTTTGTTGTTTTTGTTGTTAGCTTATCTAACTGGTGCACTAACTACAGTGTGTTTCATGTTTCCCCCCTATGTTTCAATTTTTTATTAATTTATGGTTACGATAAATAAATAATATTCACTCTAATATTAGCGGCCTCTTTTATTCACACACTCTGCTGTTTGATATATTAGTGTAGTATGAGGGATTGTGAAGTAATGTAATACATTTACTTTATGTTAAATGACACCACAAAAAAATTTTTTATTTGTGGCGATCATAAATATTTACTTGCCACTATACTCTTTGCCTTCAGTGTTTGCTCTTTTTGTTGTGCTCACCTCCAAACCAGGGTAATAGTAGGGAAAAGTAGATGGTAGATGTTGTGTATCATTTTACTTTAAAAGGACCATTAATGAAAAATGCACTATAATGCACGCCTGTCTAGATTTCTGCAACTCTTGATTTGTGTATCCCTGCCTGTAAAGTGCTGCCATTAGTCATTCTGAAATTGGTATGTTTGACAAGAGTTCTACATGTTAAAATACATTTGTAGTTAATGGAAAATGTAGACACTTGTACTGTTAGTGTTGTGTGATTGAACTAATTCTCCCCTAAACTATAGAATACAAGGAAGGAAAGAAGGAAGGATTATTGTTCTGTATGTATGTATGTATGTATGTGTATATATATTCGTATTTTCTTCAGAAGTATTTCCTTCAGACCATTGTTATGATGAATGTGAGGTTCTTACACCTACACTGGTACAGTCAGAGGGAGTACTGCAAAAGCAGTGTTCTTTAAGGAATTATGTTCCTTAGGGAAACATGTCTACTACCAGATTTTGACATCAAGCTGAACATTATTGACCTGCTGGTGGACAGTAGCAGTAAGAAGAAAAGTGGCATGCATTGGCTGTAACTATATGTAAGTGAAAACCAAACACTATTATTAAGAATGGGCACATAATTCTGTGAAAACTCCTCAGGCATGCTTTCATATTCTAGAGCACATATTCTATAATGACTGTGAAACAGACATTGATGGTCTACCACCTATGTGACAGACTACGATTTCTGTGATATCATAATTGTCCCAACAAATTGTCCCACTCTAAACAAAAATAACTTTCAAAGTCAACTTTATTAATATAATGCACAGTGAAATTTGGAATTGAGTGCTACATACTTAAAATAAAAAAGACACTGATATTTAGTTAAGTGAAGACAAGAGACAACAAAAGTAAAATGCACAAAGATTATCCCTAGACGCATTGGACCACATTGATCAAGCTGGACACAAATGTAAATCATTTGTAGGAGCATTTATAGAAGAAATTTTATATCCATGAAAAGTCTATATTTTTGGAAAAAACAAAATCATAATCTACTTGTGCTCCCGAATGTGTGTAAATTGTGCTCCATTTTCATTTCAAACCATTGTCTTTTCACCTCACTTAACTTGCATTTAAATCAGTGTTGGGGGAGCTACTTTGAAACTACTCACAGTTTGAAGTAGCTAAGTTATAGTCAAGTTACCCTGTAAAAAAAAAGTAGTTAGCTATACCAGGGGTTCCCAAACTTTTCCAGGGCAAGGCCCCCCAAATGGAATTAACATTTGACCCCTTTTGCAAGATGTCTTTAAAACATAAAAAATACAGACCTCTGAATATACCCCCCCCCCTTTTTTTTAATGAATCATTATATCTTACGTCTTTACATTACATTACATTAGGAATTGATTGTGTGTGTGTGTGTGTGTGTGTGTGTGTGTGTGTGTGTGTGTGTGTGTGTGCGTGCTTGTTGAGAGTGAGAATTTATTTTTCACAACAAATTGCTGAGGCCCCCTGGGCGCCCCCTGGAGGCCCCCAGGGGGCCGCGGCCCGCACTTTGAAAACCACTTAGCTATCCTACAAGTAATTTAAAAAAGTAGCTAACTACATTGAAACTATACAATTTTTAGTGTGTCATGAATGTGAATCAGCTTATGAAAAACTATTAGTTTGCATAAAGAAATTAAACACAGTTTAAAAATAATTCAGAACAATTACGAATTTATAATGTGCTAATTAGGCTACTTATCAATTTAACATGACAATCATGTTCACTTCTATATGCGTTCTTAAATTTGTGCTTGAACTCTTGGACGTTGTATTATAATCTAAGTATTGGTCAAAGTATTTTAATGTTTGGTTTACAAAAATTACATATGAAGGTGTAAGATTTATTATTTGACTCCATGAGGTATATGAAAGTCGACAAATAAGGCCATTGGTTTACTCATTATCAGAATCAGTCGCCATCCACTGGTCCATCATGGATAATAAGGATGTGTGTCGAACTTGAATGATTGATAGTTCCGAACGGCCAATAATAATACATGCAACAATAAATTATTATTATGATTATTATTGTTATTATTATTATTATTATTATTATTATTATTATCATCATGTTTTTTTTAACACTGATTAATTAATGAATCATGGAAATAATAATAAATAATAAATAAGTTAAGACAGGAACTTTTTATCTTGCTGCTCCCTTAAATGAGATGTTAAGAAGTACAAACTCATAATATAGACTCAGAAAATAAAATAAATCTCTCAGCATGCACTGATAAACATTGAATTATTTTATTTTATTTTATTTGTAAGTAAATGTAAACATCAGAGATTAAACTCCAGAGCTAATTTGTTATGGTATTATCATTTACCCGCCACATACAGTACATCACGTAACAAACTGTGGTTGGTCACTTTACATGTCTATCAGATTGTCTCTTCCTGTCCATGAGGACTGTTAAAATTGGACAAAAAAACGTAACATTTGGTCATGCTCCATCGCTCCTATATATTTGGAAAAGCTACACTATATTTAAAGTAGCACAGCTACTGTCACACTACAGAAAAATGTAATTAAGTTAGTAGTATCGCGACACTATCTCTTGGTGAGTAGTCAGCTACTCACCAAGAGATTTTGCACTTTAAGTTGGTATTACATTGTTTGTTGTTGTTGTTGTTGTTGTTATTTATTTATTTTTTAAATAGGCTTCAATGTGAGTCAAAATAATTTTCACTTCTACCTTCGAGAAAGCCTATTTTTGCCTTTTGCTCATCATTTCTGCTGTGTGAGCTTTGCATTTTATGGAGTTTTGTGGGCATCACCAAATGTAAATCAGCTGTGCTGTGCATGCGTCTGGAATTTTCATGTGTTTGGTGTTCATCCACGTACACACGCAAATACAAAGAAAATAAGCTTTTGTAAATCCAGAATGAATTTTTAGCTTGGTTTGGCTTATGCAAACATTTACACACAACCTTTGTTTGTGTAAAGAATAGTCTGTGGAGGTAGTCTTTATAGCTTTGAATCCTTGTGCAAATCTAGTTCAAGTAGAGGGATAATACCACAAACAATCAAACAAACAAACAAAAAAAACATTAGAAATGGCCATAATACAGTAGTGCAAATGCACACAAAAGGTGCAAAAAGTAACTGGGTGGTGCAAAATGACTTATGTCCTGTTAGGTACAACAGACCACTAATAACAGTTATATGAGCTTATATTGCTTGATTCCTTGTGTGGAGAAGAGTTCAGCAGTCTCACCGTTTGGGTAAAGGTGTTTGATAGTATGTTTGCAGGCCGTGAGTGGTTCTGTAATGCTTTCCAGATGGCAGGGGGTACAGAGAGACCATGGTTTGGGTCAGCGTTATCCTTTATAATCCTCTGTGGCCTCTTCAGACCTCTCCTCTCTCCAATGCTTTTGATGTCTGTGATCGCAATACCAATGATGGTCTCAGAGGCTTTAATCACCCATTGCAAAGCCTTACGGTCACTAGCTGTGCAGTTGCCATGCCTGCAATGCTAGATATCCGGATGCTTTCTATAGCGGCTCTGTGAATTTTGTGAGAATGTGATGTGTCCTAGGGGAACTGTAGACCAAATCCACCTCTTTGGTCTAAAGTAAATACAGACAAGTATTAGTATTGGGGCTCAGGGCCCACAGAAACACAGAATGACAGAATAACTTAGGATGGACCAAGAGAAAAGATAGAAGCTGAATTCAAAATGTATTGTTATATGTGGCCTTTCTTCTCCTTTATATTACCAGAACAGTGGTATACTCTCTAACTCTTTGAAAGTGCCTATGGTGTGACTAGGCATAGTTTAATATGTGAATGTCAAACATACTTTAAGTCAATACAGTTTGTCATGGGTGAAAAATTATAGGTGCAATGGAAATGTCTGTAAAGAAGTAATATAGGAACACAAGGTTTGTTCAAGAAAATTGACATTTTTTACATACAGTATCACATCCAGTGGCTCAATGGTTAAAGGATCTGGATTACTGATCAGAAGGTCAGGAGTTCAAAACCCAGCACTGTCAAGCTACCACAGTTGGGCCCTTGGGAAAGGCCCTTAACCCTCCTTTGTATAAATCAGATAAATGTAAGTTGTTCTTGCCAAATGCCGTAAATGTATATCCCATTATATCTTGAAAATGAAACCAATAGGATTTAAGGGGCGTATTTACCTGAATAAGTAAATCTTCTTCAAACGTTTTATGAGCAATGGTTTTCAAAATCCCTAACAAACAACCCAGCAGTTAAAATTCACACTGAATGGATTCTTGAAGCGTCAACGAGAGTCATTTTCAGAAGAGGTGGGTACTCCTGGTAAAGCCTCATATACAGCGGCAGCTTGTGACCATAGATTTTGGTAGGGCAGGACATCATTAATAGTGGCATAGCCTCAAAATATTAGTCGAGAGGCCATCACACTTTATTTGTGCTATAGGCTACTATCTGGTGAGTTTTTAAAGTAACCCCATAACAGGCAGTTGATAACATATAGTCATCCAGCATACAGGCTAGCAGCCCATTTTAATACAAACATTTCTTCAATTGTATTCGATACAACAGGTGTATTTACATCAGGCACACACAGGGTTGCCAGGTTTCAGTACAATTTCCAGCAAATTTCCTCAAAAAACAACACACAAAAGATTTTGGGCATTCAAAAAGGCTTTTTCTCAGCCTTAGGAAAGACGGTCACCATGGTGCACACACATTTCTAATGTGTGGACATTATTCCACTACTCCACTCCATATCCCAGACAATCCTTTCATTAACTGTCCTGTTTAACTGGTCCTCCTCCAGTGAAAATGTTCACAGAGCACACATGGGGCTGCAATGGCACTTTTTTAACCTTAATGGTTCCAAAGCACTTTATACTTTTTTCACTCACTCACTCACACACACCAATGGTAGCAGAGCTGTCATGCAAGGCGCTAACTTGCCATCGGGAGCAACTTGGGGTTCAGTGTCTTGCCCAAGGACACTTCAGCATGTGGGCCGGGAATTGAACTGCCAACCCTACGATTAGTGGACAACTCACTCCATCACCTGAGCCACAGCTGCCCTCCTATTTCCTACCCCAATGGGTCCCTGTTAACACTTGTTGCCCACTACGTGCAATAATAATTCTACAGAGCTAAATCAGGCAGTCAGCATGCTGTAACACAACTGAACCTCTAGAAAGATGATCAAATCAATTGAATGCCAGCTTATATCTGTCAAATAGCAAAAGGTGATTCAATTCTTGGTACTAAAAAGAGGTAATTCAGCAAAATTTTAAATTTAGTTGTGAACGAGGATTTCATTATTTTAGAATAAAAAAATGTTGAATGGCAGATATACTGTATATGTTGGGGCTCTGTTGTTATGGATGAGCCACAACTGCTCACAATTACAACAGATTGCTGCTATCAACTTAAATGGAATGTTCTTGCCCATGATGCAAAGGTTACTATTTGAGGTTTAATGAGTGCAATAGAAGTTATTACATCTTCAAGGACTGAGTCGTGCTATGATGCTACTGTTTCTTCTGCCTCAACCTCATCCTACAGCTGTTCACAGTGGTGGCACATTATTGTACCTTATGGGGCAGCTGTGGCTCAGGTGGTAGAGTGGGTTGTCCACCATTCATAGGGTTGGTGATTCGATTCACGGTTCACATGACTCCACATGCCAAAGTGTCCTTGGGCAAGACACTGAACCCCAAGTTAGCACCTTGCATGCAACCATTGCTACCACTGGTGTGTGTGAGTGTGTGAATGAGAACCAGTGTAAAGTGCTTTGTAGAACCGCTAAGGTTAAAAAAGCACTATGTAAGTGCAGAGCATTACCTAGAACTGGAACATGTTATCAACTGTATGAGATTCTTCTACATCGTAATCAAGTGTTGCCATGTTCTTTCCCTCTTCCAAGTATTTGCTTTTTCTTCATTGCATTTTTTCCAAGATACCTTGTTTTGCAGCTCTACACCACCAAGATTTTAGGACCAACAATTTTAAGACACACCATATTTATATGTATGCAACCTAACATTTGAAAGCGATAATAGCTCATGACATGACGACAACTAATGGATATCATCTCCTGTATTTTTATTTGATTATTCTATAGCATACTGAAGTTGCAGCTAAAGTAACAATGAATATAATGAACTATTAAATGTGAAAGCAATTATAAGCTGAAGCAAAGTGAAAGCAATGAATGAACAAACCAAATAATAAATTTACTACATAGATATGTGCAGAAACTGGAACATTTTCTAGCACAAAGCTTCAGGCAGCATTAATGAAACTAATCATATAGAATGATGACATTTACTGCTCTTTATGCTGCCTAAAGGCATTGCAGTCCATATAACTATTTATGCTTCAATCTGAATTATTTTAAGAATGAATTTCATATACACTGAGTTGTCACTTTATTACATAAATCCAACATTTAGGTCCACTATATAGCTGTGTCACCCATCTGTGTCATGTCACAGCAAACCAGACTACAGTTCCCATCCTGCACTGTGGCCTACAAACATGGACATGGACTACACTTCCCACACACACACATGTTCACCTTCTCCAGACCACTAGTCAAACACACCTGTTCCCAATCACACGCACAATCACACCACACTTTAAAAGAGACTGCTCATTCACGATGTGTTTGTGAAGTAATATGTGCAGTTGCCATTGTCTCTGTCATTTAACAAGTGGTTACCTTGTATTTACTCCTGGTTTTCTTGTTTCTGGTTACTCGTCTTTGATTTTTGCCTTGCCTCGTTTATGCTTGTATGTTGATTGCCTGACTCCTGCCTGTTATTTCGACCATGCCTCTATCTTACAATTTGGATGTATCTGCATATCTCTCTTCAATAAAGCTCAACTGCGATTGCATCCATCCTAAACCTCATTTCGTGACAATGTGTCATTTGTCGCAATCTTTTTTCTTTTTATTTATTTATTTACTTTTTTGCTGTATTGCAACATCAAATTTAAGCATATCAGAATGGGTGACTCAATACAGAAAAAAATGACTCACTGCAGGAAAAACATTGATGTCCTCAGAATTATTTCAATATAAAAAAATCTAAAAATGGCTTATCAAGTATTCACTTAATAATATGAAGTATTCACCCCTCAATGTGTATAGTCTTTTTGCAGCAACTACAGCATTGCATTGTCTCAGATGTGTCTCTATGAGCTTTGCACATTTTGATCTTGGCATTTTTGTCCATTCCTCAATGCAAATTTTCTTCAACTCTGCCAAATTCTCTCCAAATTAGATGGAACTCTCCAAATTTGATGGAGAATATTAGTGGACAGCAGTTTTCAGGTCATGCTTCTGATTTTCAATGAATTATGTCTGGGCTTTGACATTCTTTTATTCCTGTCATGGCCCCCCAGGGACAATTTCTTGTTTGGCTTAGAGGGCACCCTGACTGCCATTGCAGAACTACTTCTTCTGTTGTCCCCCTCGATTTTGTGTCTAATCATACCCATGTGTTTGTTATTTTCCAAGCTTGATTAGTGCTCTATTTAAGTTCCTTGGTTTTTCTCTTCAGTTGCTTGGGCATTGCATCAAGTCAGGTTATGTTTGTGTTTCTGAGGGCTCACAGTTGTTATTGGTCAGTTTAATGCATGGTTTGTTTTTATTTAGTGCTTTCTTAGGGTTTTAGTAAGTTTCTGATAGCCCTGGGGGGAATTCCAGAAAGCAGCGTTAACTTACTGTCACATAAACCCTGAACTCTCAGTTGATTAACCCAAACCTTGCTTGCTCGGAGTATGTTGGCTCCAGAACACTGGTTAAGAGTTAGTTCAATCAATCTCCAAATGTTAACTTGGTGTTAATGCGTGGGCATGGTGAGTACATAAAGACATTATCAATGGATCGCTAATTTCAGGAGTCACCATGGAAACTCAGGGTGAAAAGCAAGCTGCATACTTCAGCGAAGCAGAGATAGAGGTTTTAATGTATGCTTATGAGGAATATAAGCCATTTATACAAAAAAGTAACACTGCTACATTGGATGGAGTTGGCTTGGAAGAAAGTCATGGATTGAGGAACTTATAAGTTTATAAATATCTGGAAAGTTTCCTTTCGTTATGATGCTAAATTAAACATTGATCCTATTAGACCCATTACACAACATTTAATAGATATGCCTTTTACTTTTAGCCCTCCATCAATTTCTTAACATTTTACTGCTAATAATATAATAGGCTTTATATTTTATCAGGTGCAATCCTTCTGGACCGATAAGAACTTGGAGCCAAGTCAAAATGAAAAAAGATTTCATAAACTTCCTAAAATGTAAACTAACTAATTGGCCCAACCTTCTATAATAACTTTTCTCTAGGTTCTATATATAGCCACAGGAAGAAGGCAGAGGTCCATAAAATTGGTGGGGGACCCACTCACTCTGGCTGAGGAGCTGGCACTGTCCCTTGATCAAAGGAGCAGTTCATCAGTCAGCTACCACATGACATAAATGGCATGGTAAAATGTATGTGCATCATATTAGTACTTTAGGACTTGTGGTGTGTGTGTGTGTGTGTGTGTGTGTGTGTGTGTTTTTTTTTAAATGTTTCCAGTGCTTTTAAGTGATTTATCCTTAAACAATCAAGATGACAAACTCTGCCATTATCTAAAAAAGGAATTTTAAAATGATTCTTAATTGGCAATGTTTAACTTGTGTATTATGCATGTTTATTTTACTTCATATGACATGTACTGTAATCTTAACTGTAGTACCCTTACAAGATGTTCAATATGTCTTTGCATATTGGGTGTAATTGTTTGAAAATGTACATGAGTTCATATTCTTACAGTTGCTGATGGACACACTGTATTAATTGACCCTCCTGCAACAGCATATCCCGCCACAGTTGAAAGTGATTATTGTCTTCAGATATTGTTTCTGTTTGCTAGACCAAACATCATTTGCAATTTGCACTGTAGAATGAAGTTGAAGAGCTTACCTCTGCTGTGATAGAGGTACAAAATGAAGATGCTGGGAGGCCCACAGTGGTTTAACATATAATGCATTCCTTTTTTTTTTTTTTTTTTTTTAAAAAGTGATTTATTAAAACTTTGTCATTGTCCCCTTAAAGATTATGGCAATTCCTGTACAGATGAGGTTCCATCTACCTCCACACTTTACACTGAATCTTTGCAGTGTAAAAAATGGTTTGCAGTTGTCCTGATAACTTTTTTGATCTGTGTATGTATTAGACATCTATAACATCAATTATATTGAATTATAATTCTGTCTTCCTGCAATGGAGCTGTATAAAGTCCATGTTTAAAGGCAAATTAGAAAAAGTGACATCGATGAACCTTGTACAGCTTCAAATAGAGGGGAAAAAAAAGGTGAACATAAAAAAGGCTAGGCTTGAAATTCAATTGTTGAAGCACTGGTTAAAGGTGGACACAATTTTTTTTGCCTACTGATTATTATTCTGTCAATTATTGTTGAATGGTAAAGCTATGAATTCAAATGTGTTTTTCAATTACTAAAAATAAAGGAACAATGAACCTCAACTGTTCACTTTGTGCATAAGTCATTTAATTAGAAATGATGTGGGCAGATCACATCTTGTAACACCCTGCAATCTCGTTGGTTCACTGGGGGTTCCTCTTGTCATCTTCATCAATGGTTCGTCATGGTTTATGGACGGGGAACTGCACAAAATTGTGTAGGAACCATTTGCGTGCAAGGTGTACTGTATGAATGGCCCTGCACACCGTTGCCTTTTCCACATGTTGCCCACATTACACAGAAACATTTGATATAATCCGTGCTTCCTCGTCCACTGGATCTTCTTCAAAAGTGCACGCTATGCTCTGTCAGCTCTCTGAAACAAACTAACCCTGGAACAACCTGCTCCAGAGCAGGATATGTTTGGCGAGTAAGTTGCTATTATAATTGCATACCCTGAAAGTTACCTCCGTTTTTGGAACCGAAAGTTGGGGTTATCCATTCACTCTGAGTAAACTTACCCAGGTAAGTCACATAACCTGCTTTCTGGAATACCTCTCTGGTATCTAGAATGTTTATTACTTGTTTGTTTTCCTGAACCTGTTCCTTGTGCCTGTCTTCAGTAAAAAGTTCTGCATATGCATCTGTCTCCCAGGACTCATTTAATGACTGAATGCTCCAGCCACTCATGGATGCAACAGAACTTCAGTGCTGGGTTGGGAGTGGATTTAGGCTCTTGAGGCGAGGCAGGGATACCTTAAAAGCCCATTCACCAACAGGAAAGACATTTTGGGGCAGTGGGATAGACTGGACTAGCAGAGGATTTGAGCTCTGAGCTGGAGGCTCTCCGCTACCATCCCACCCCTCCCCCATCCCCTCATCAGCTGAGGTAGTTGCTCAACTTCTGTGTTAACCTGGAGATGTCGCTCAGCTTCTGGGTTCCACTGAGGACATCGCTTGGCTTCCGTGTTCTACTGAGGATGTCGCGCTGCCTCAGTGTTCACTTGAGGACATCGATCTGATTCATGGTCCTGTTACGGTCATTACCCCCTTGCTCTTCCCAGCTCGCGTACTTGCCCTCCCACCCACCCCTATCGATAGCACAGCGCTGCTCCCTTGTTCAGCTGGGGAACTCACTCCTCTCCCTTGTTTGGCTGTGGATGTCATGCCGCCTCCTTGTTTTGTTGTCATCACTACCCTCTCTGGCCTCGGTGTGGTCGTCGCTCCCCATTCGGCCTTGCTATCATTGTTGCTCCCCCTCAGGCCTCACTGCGGTCTGGTGACTGGTGCGGTCAGGATTGGTGGCGTTTCAGGAGCCATGTCTTAAGAGGGGTGGGGGGTTCTGTTGTGGCACCAAGGACAATTCCATCAGGGCACCCTCACTGCCATTGCAAAACAACTTTTGTTGTCTCCCTCCATTTAGTGTCTAACCGTACCCATGTTTATTTTCCTTGCTTAATTAGTGCTCTATTTAAGTTCCCTGGTATTTCTCCTCAGTTGCTGGAGTATTGCACCATATATATCTATATATAACAGTGGTAATGATATTTTGATGTGCTTAGTGGACTGATAAATCAGATTTTTTTTAAAAAATATGTAAGGATGTGTATAGATAGGAAAAATAAAACAGGAAAAAAAAAAGATCTTGTAAACAATATACTGCATATTGTTACAAATATGTATTGTCATTTTGATGATTTTGATAGCTAATCAGTAATCACAATGTGTCACCTACAGTATACATTTTAAATATAATTATAAATAATTATATATTAGGGAAGTAAATGAATACAAATGCTTAATTTAGATTAAACAGATAAAGTTCTAAACACATATACAGAAATACAGATACAAACAGGAGGAATTATAACACCTTGGGTACACCTGGGTGACTAGAAACAGGAAATTGTTCAACCATGACTTCCTGTTTCATAGGGGTATAGAAATGAGGTAACACATAGACCAAGAAATATAGCTGTGATGCGCAGCAAAAGGTTGTTGAGCTTCACAAAATGAGAAGTGGCTATAAGAAAATAGTACAAGCATTGAAAATGCCCATTTCCACCATCAGGGCAATAATTAAGAAGTTCCAATCAACTGGAAATGTTATGAATCAACCTCAAATTGGACATGTGTCTATATTGTGTCAACGTACTGTGAAGAGGATGGTTTGAGTGGCCAAAAAATCTCCAAGGATCACAGCTGGAAAATTGCAGAAGTTAGTTGCCCCTTGGCATCAAAAAGTCTCCAAAACTGCAATGAAAATTCACATACATCACCACAAGTAGTTTGGCAAGGTTTAAAAAAAAAACACATCCACTCTCATCCAAAAACCGTCTTCAGTTTGCCAGACACTACTGGAACTTCAAATGGGATCAGGTTCTATGGTCAGATGAAACCAAAATAGAGTTTTTTGGCAAACAGAGAGAGGTAGTCATATGGAAAAGTACCTCATGCCCACAGTTAAATATGGTGGCGGCTCTTTACTGTTTGGGGATGTTTTTCTGCCAGAGGACCTGGACATTTTGTTAGGATTCATGACATCAAATGGGCCATGGTTGGATCTTCCAGTAGGACAATAATCCAAATCACACATCATATTCAATACAAAAATGGTTTACTGACCACAAAATCAAGGTCCTGCCATAGTCATCCCAATCCCCTGAGTTGAAACCCATAAAAAAACCTGTGGGGTGAACTGAAGGAGAGTCCACTAGCGTGGACCTCAAAATTTGAAGGATCTGGGCAGATTCTATATGGAAAAATGGTCTCAGATCCCTTGCCATGTATTCTCCAACCTCATCAGGCATTACAGGAGAAGACTCAGCTGTTATCTTGGTGGGAGGTAGCACAAAGTATTGACTAAAAGGGTGCCTATATTTAACACATTATTTTGGCACCTAAACCAGAAGAGTCAGGGAAAAGGCAATGAGAACACATGGAAAAAACACTATAAAGGAAGGAGATGAGGTAAAATTAGGAGTATGACAACAGCAGCTAAACCATTAAAGACTGAAAATGCAGAGTTTATATTGGGGCAATCTTTACGGAAAACATAAAACAGGTGTGAGTGATAAGGGAGGCACACAACAAGCTCATGTTATTTGTTGGGGCTGCTGGGAACTGTTGTTCATGGAGGCCATTTTGTAGACAAAACCAGCACCAATGTGGCATGGTTCTACTCTACGTGTACTGGATTCTCTTGGTCTAGCTGTAAATAGAATAAAAATATACATTATTTGCAAGGTTGAAAAACTAATTTTGTACAAAGTTTATCATTGTTAAGGTAAGACAGTAAAAATTGTTCCTTCAATTAAGCTTAGGCTATATGACTAGTAGAATAACGATGAGAAAGATCAGGCTTTACAATGAGGATTTACAACAAGCATATAATTATATCTGGAAAACATATGTTATTTGCTAAAAACAATTACAGCAAACAACAGTTTATTTTGAGGCATATTCTATCCCCACATTTTTTGCACAAAATGTTGCATCTTTTCTGAATTGGAAAAAACAAATGGTTCCCTGGCCAAAACCACCTCCTCAGAACTGTCAGCATCACAGGCCTCCTGTAGGGACCTCTTCTTGTCTTCCTCTTCAATCTCTGGATTCGAAATATGTAAAACCCAGATACATGTAAATGTGCAGTGTGGAAAAATACATTTCTAGTTCTCAGTAATGCAGTAACATTATAGCCATATAAGATCTTCAGTGATGTAAGCAATCAACAAAACCTATACTAAACTATAATAATAATAATAATTAATAATTTAATAAAAATAAATCATTTTTGGCAGCTTGTAAATAGAGATAGGGTACATTATTAAATGACAGAGAGCAGTTAATAACGTTCTTATTGTGCAGTTTATAAGATAAGATTCCAGAATTATAATAAGATTCAGTTTTTGTCTGTAGAATCAGATTTCCAAGTCAGTTATACATCATTTTGTCTTTGCTTCACTACCAATGACAAGTTTTCTATCTTCTATCTAAATATTTTTTCTATCTAAAGCTATTCATCCAGTCAATAATGTTAGATCGTGGTTGTCCAATCTTATCATCAAAGGGCTGGTGTGGATGCAGGTTTTCATTTCAACCAAGCAGAAGCTACACCGGAGACTATTGAAAGCAAATATCAACTGATTAAACATGTGTAATCAGGTGTGGCTCCTGGTTGATTGTTATGAAAACCTGCACCCATACCAGCCCTTCGCAGATAAGACTAGACACCCCTGTTCTAGATAGACAGGTTACCAGCTTATCAACAATGTTCCTTATGTTAAATGTTAGCAAGAATTATAACTTAGAATCAGTGACAAACATAGATTAAGACAACTACTTGCTGTGCTGTCTGCCATCTTTGTTTAAAATGTACACTTATATCTTCATCCCTGCACTGTAGTGACTTACAATGCAGGGATGTAGATTGTATATGGCAGTGCAGCGCTGCAATGGATGGTGTTGCTCTTTTCCCCTCGACTTCATAGTAGCATTTCTTCTTGATAGTGTCTGAGTCAGGTGACCTTCACTTCATTGTTCAGCATCTCATTTGAGTTCTGCTTCCATGAATCCTGGCCAAGTCAATGTCAAGTGGTTATGCTGGCTTTTATACTGTGTTTCAAGGGTGACTGCTGGTCTGTCTATGTAGCAACTTTCAACCCAGACCCAGAATTAAAATCTTCAGTTTGTTCTATTTCAGTCTGGAGAATCATTGTAAGAATTTTGGTATGGTACCACTTAGAAACCATAAAGATGGCTATGAATGTTCTTCCTTGGATAGACTTAGGACTTCAATTGCTATGAACAGTTTTGTCCCCATCATTGAACAGTTGATAACTTCAACACAATAGACTTTAAGTTAAAACTACTTAAATGGATTCAGAAATGAAACTCTGATGCTCATACTATTAAAGGTTCTCATAAGCTTATAAGTTCCTGTTTACACAATTAGCACTTTTTGACTATATAGTATATAGTTATAGAACAGAAATGTTCTATAACCGCACTATCCGGTGTCACCCAGATGAGGATGGATTCCCTTTTGAGTCTGGTTTGTCTCAAGGTGCTTTCCTCAGGGAGTTTTTCCTTGCCACTGTTGTCTCTGGCTTGCTTATTAAGGATAAATTTTGAAATCTAAAATTTATATCCAGAATTTATATACTTCAGTAAAGCTGCTTTGTGACAATGGCCATTGTTAAAAGCACTATACAAATAAAATTTTATTGAACTGAATGGTCCTCTACTGGTTAGTCTTCATGAGGCATTTCACACAGATTCAGTATTGTTGGTTGTGCAACACTGTGGGAAGCAGCAAAATAGGTAACTATCCTGTCATTTTACTGTCTATGCACTGCTTAAAATGTTTGTAATATTTAACCCTCCAATTCTTCCTTCTCTCCTGTAATGGAGAGCTGACACAATGATAACATTTTGTATTACACAACACTGATTTAAATGACAGACTTCTTACTTCCCACCTAACACCATGTACAGTACAATGTTATCATGTTTCTCATAAGTAAGTTTCAGTGAAACTAAAAGGACACCTGAGTTACAACTACACCTGCAAAGTGAAACAATTTTAACATCACAGGGGTCAATTGTACCAATAATTTAAGTGGTCAATACAACTTAGAAACTCTGTAAATTTACATGAATATCCAGAGAATTACTGTTATACCTTTCCGATTATGTGTGATATACCACTGAGAGTAGCTTGGAAAATATTATGTATTTACAAAAGATCATTGGACATTTATTATTCGCATGTGGAGAAGCACACACAGACCAATAGTGCTGAGTAATGGTGCAGAGTTCATAATTTCTTTTTGCTTTTTTCCCCATTTTTCCCCATTTCATTGTTTTTTAAATTTTATTTTACTGTACTATGATATATGGTTACTATGGTTTAACCATAATTCAAAAAAGAAAGTTTAAAGTTTAAGATATCTTCATACAGTATGATCTGTTTCAACTGCACTTTAATCATATGAGGGTGGGAATTAATGTCTGCCACTTTCCGGTCACCCTTCACTGCTCTTTCCCAAATGTTACAGTTGTGCCGCAGATCACAGACATGCCTTCTCAGAGTCTTGTAGTGTAACAGTTGTGTAGTGACAATGGCACACAACCGCACAAATTTCAGTTTTTTTAAATGCAAGAAAAAAAGCAGCAGCAGGGGGAGCAAGAAGGCTTGTTGCCATCACAGGTAACATAGATGGAGCCAAGTACAAGCAAATTATTGAGGAGTACCTATTCCAGTTAGCCAGAAATCTGCATTTTGGGTGAAAATATGCATTCCAACAGGACAACTAGCCAATGCACTTGGGGAAAATTATGAAGGAACGGCTTGGAAAAAAATAATGTCAAAGCCCAGACGTAATTCAATTGAAAATTAGAAACATGACCTGAAAATTGCTTTCCACTAATGAGTTGGAGAAAATTTGCATTGATGAATGAAAGAAAATGCCAAAACCAAAATGTGCAAAGACACATCTGAGACAACTCTGTGCTGTAATTGCTGCAAAAAGGACAATTCACACTGAGGAGTGAATATCTAATATTATTAAGTGAATACTTAATAAGCAGTTTTTAGATTTTTTAGATTGCAGTAATTCTGAGGGCATCTAGTGAGTCACGTCAAAAGGAGCAGGGAAAAATCCCATCCAGATATGCTTAAATTTGATGCTGCAATACAACAAAAAGAGAAATAATCATGGGGCAGGGCTTTGGGGGTGATTAATACTTTTTATAGGCACTGAATGTCACTCAGATTTACACTGAACAGAGGACACAGTGGTTTAGTGGTTAGCACGTTTGCCTCGCACCTCCAGGGATAGGGATTTGATTCCCACCTCTGCCCTGTGTGTGTGGAGTTTGCATGTTCTCACTGTGTTTCAGGGGTTTCCTCTGAGTACTCATGTTTCTTCCCCCGTCCAAAAACATGCGTTGTAGGATGATTGGCATTTCCAAATTGTCCGTGGTGTGTGAATGTGTGTGATTGTGCCCTCCAATGGATTGGCACCCCATCCAGGGTGTCCCCCTCATTGTGCCACTTGTTCCCTGGGATAGGCTCCAAGCTCTTGTGCAACCCTGTGTAGGATAAACAGGAAAATGGATGGATTTACCCTGAACTACCTATAATGTCTTCAAACGTAGAATTACCCCACTTCTCACTCATCATTTTCATGATTTGGTAAGCACCCACTAAAATTCTCATTCTCTGTATTTTCCTTAGTAAATGAATCTTAAGCCAAAATATACCATTTAAATAGTAGATACTTGATTCTCTTAACTCATACAATATATTTTTTTAGATGTTCATTTTATGCTTATATATTCAGACCAAACCAAGAACCCTGAATGTGTTAGAATGGCCCAGTCAAAACTTAGACCTCAGTTCGATCTGTGACAGGACATGAAAATTGCTGTTCACCAACGATGTTCATCCAATCTGATAGAGCTTGAGCAATTTTGCCAAGAAGAATGGGCAAAAATATCAGGATCCAGGTGTGCAAAGCTGACAGAGAAATCAGTCTCCACTCTGCTCCACTCACTCCCTCTTTTCATCACTCCATTTACAGTCCCTCACTCTATTAAAGTTAGATATTGTAAAAAGTACCAAAAAAAAAAACAAAAAAAAAAACAGACCAGTATCAGAAAATGGTTAGCCTTAGTGTATTGTAGAAAGCCCTGATGAAGGACAAAAGGACCTAAAGAGCAATTTCACGATTTTTTTTTTTAAACATGACTTTAATCACTTTTATTTTTATCCTTACTGAGTTTAAACAAAAGTAATGTTCTCTTACTAGTGCATTTTATTAAAAAGCTCAGGGTCTGCTATCAGACATGAGAATGCATTGCGATGTCAACTCATACTGCACACGGGGCTTATTTCATTCCCACAGTGTCAAAATGCATCTTTGCACTTGTCTATCTGACACAAACACATTTGTCTACCCCTTACTACTCCGAGAACACTGAAGATCAAGCTGCACAAATAGTTTTGCCTATAGTTTAAGAGGTCAAGAAATGGAAAAATTCTAACTGGTAAGCTATAAATAAAAAACAGAGAAAACAGTGGGGATTTTAAAATCTAATTTCTATTGCATTATTGACTACAAAGACAGCTGATGTATTTGTCTTCATTTAAGTTATTGCAAAGCCATGGGTTCTTAATTCATTGGGGGTTTTGTTGTTGTTGTTAATTTTATGTTTTTATAGTTTTCTATGTTTGCTTTGTCCTGAATGAGTCATACCTAACCCAGAAGTATGATTCGCCATAAAGTGTCAAGTAAAACTTCAAATACAGTGAACATCAACAACACAAGTAATTCTTCCAGAAATGGAGCCATAGTCTTTATGTGCAGGTCAAGCTTTTCAATTCATTTGCTTGTGGCTCATTTATTTTATGTGCTTATTCAGTAACTCATTCATTCAATTCACAATAACAATTTGAATTAATTCATGCATTGGTGAGTAAAGCTTCATTTGCTGTGCTTTCTCACAGTAGTAGTGAAATATACCACACAAATTGTTTGGATACCACTGGCATTATTTTGGCTGAATTGACTATACTTTCTTATTATAATACTTTGGAGAGGCATGTTGGCACAACAGAACTTTTTGTTCAGACAGCGGATGTACTTAACAGTCCATTATGCAAGTAGTCCACTGCCCATGTCTATTGGTACCTGGATTATCATTCTCCTCACAGTTTGGTTGTGTCTGAACCAAGCAGGCTAAGAAAGGATATCTGCAGGAGAGCAGGAACATTTCAATGCCACCGATGAGCATGTATAAATTCATTAATTCATTCAAGTTTTTACTCAGTTATTTACTCAGTTATACTGAGTTATTACTCAGACATCAGATTATAAAGATTTCTAGATTATTAAAATGCTGCTAAAATACTGGTAATGAAAGTGATGATGATGATGATTATTATTATTATTATTATTATTATTATTATTTTTATTAGGTCAAGCCCTGAAGGGGAGAAGGCATATCATTACAAAACTCAGTTTGTGTCTTTGGGACGATTCTCTGAAGGGACTCAGATTTGGCATAATGCTAAAATGATAATGCTATTTCTAAAAATGGTAATAGCTATTGATTCCTTTTGCCTACTCTCATGAGACTTGTCAAGATAGATTTGGTGGTTCATGCCGAGAACAATGATACCAGTTATGGTATGGTCAAGCAAACTTCCTGTCCACTATTTTTAAATGTTTTGAAAACATGCTTTTTCTAACCCCTCCTAGACCGTTTGTCTGATTTGCATGAATATTGGCTTGGATCATCTAGATGCACTCATGACAAAAAAAAAAAATTCACAGAATTTTGATAAACCGTACTGTTTTCGAATGGTGCTTCAACGAATTTGAAGAACGCACAAAATTGAACTTGAGGCTGTATCTCTACAACGCGTTGAGGGCTTGTGACGAAACTTGGTATGTGTTATCATCATTAGGCCCTGAGTTTAACTGCAAGGTTTCGGCACACTGTCCCCTACTAACCAGGAGTTAGCAAAAATGGATTTTTTGGCTTATAACTCTTGAACACTTACCTGCATGTAACCATCATGCCCAGATGCTACCTGAACCGTTTCAGAACAGCACCAGATACTGGACAAAATTTTTAAGAAGTAGCTATTTTTAGTTATTTTTAAAGTACATGTTTTCTTTAGGATTGAAAGTTGACTTTTTCTAACTCTTCATACACTGTTCATCGGACTCTAATGAAAAACATGTCACAAAGCTTCTTTTGCTGCTCATGGTGCCAATAATTGGCTTGACCCCGGTATTGCTGCTTGCAGTTATATGTATTATTATTATTATTATTATTATTATTATTATTATTATTATTATCATCATCATCATTTCAATTATGTGCCTTTCCAAATCATGTCCAATCAACTGAATTTACCACAGGTGGACTCCAATCAAGTTGTAGAAACATCTCAAGGATGATCAGTGGAAACAGGATGCACCTGAGCTCAATTTTGAGTGTCATGGCAAAAGCTGTGAATACTTATGTACATGTACTTTTTTGTTTTTTATTTTTAATAAATTTGCAAAGATTTAAAAAAAACTACTTTCACGTTGTCATTATGGGGTATTGATTGTAGAATTTTGAGGAAAATAATGAATTTAATCCCTTTTGGAATAAGGCTGTAACATAACAAAATGTGGAAAAAGTGAAGCGCTGTGAATACTTTCCGGATGCACTGTACATGAGCTCACAGACACTCACAGTCAATGTCGCACTATTCAAAAAGGGAGAGACACATGCTATCCCAACCAGCCAGAGAATAGGGCCACAATACAAAGATTTTTACTCATATAGCCCCCTCAAAACTATTGGAGTGGCATTAATTTGTTTGTGCCTGACACCAAAGACATTTGGTTTTGACATAAAAAGATAGAGAGTTTAGAGAGTTTGACATGCGATGAAAGTTTAGGATTTCAGCATTTATTTCCTGGTGTTTACATCTAGATGTGTTAAACAACATAAAACATAAAACCTTTTGTATCAGACCCCCCAATTTATAGGTGAGCAAAAGTATAGCACATAATAGTTGGTTGCATATCCCTTGCTTGCAATAACTGCATCAAGCCTGTGACACAGTGACATCACCAAACTGTTGGTTTCTTCTTTGTGATGCTTTTCCAGGCTTTTACTGCTGCCTCCTTCAGTTGTTGTTAGTTTTGGGGGGTTCTCCCATCAGTCTCCTCTTCCATCCCAACATAAGACACACTTACTGTATATTCACACACTATGGACAATTTAGAGATGCCAACCAGCATACAACCTGTGTCTTTGGACTGGGGGAGGAAACCAGAGTACCCATCAGAACACACGCACTCCACACACACAGGGCAGAGATGGGAATCAAACCCCCAACCATGGATGTGCGAGGCACACATATCTTATTAAAAATATTATAGCTTGTCCCATTAGGGCTATGAAATAGAATGGGAAAATTTTTCATGTCATTATATTTTCCCTTATTTTGAAAATAATATTTCTAATATTTAATGTGGTCAACATTGACAAGAGAGGTTTGGAAACGCCCCTCTTATTATTATATAAGCACAGAGGATATTAGTAATGGTACTATACAACATAGGCACACTGTTTGCACTTATAATTTGGGTTTGTTCAGCAGTTGCAGAGTTGTTCAGCAGTTGCAGAGTATTTCTAAATTAGACCAATTTTGCATAAAATCTGGCAAACCTATGTCTCACTGTCCTGTTTGCTTTTCTTCCACTAAGAATGCTTATAGGGTGAGCATAGGGCAGCATGATTCTGGTCCCAATGGGCTTCTATTAACCCTTGTTGTAGTTTTTGTCATTACGTGATCATTAGGTGCAAATAATAACGCTATGGTGTTAAATGGGGCAGTGATCTAGAAAGATGACCAAATCAAAAGAACATCAGCCTACAGTGAAATAGCAACATTATTTAAAATAACCATTGGTCACTCAGAAGAGGTTATCAGTAATTTTGCTAGTGACCCGAGGTATGTAATAGTATACATATATTATTCTGCACAACAACACTGAATCTCTCACGTCTCAATAAGTGCAATTCATCTTTATCACTAAAGGTGGGAATTTTTGATAAACAATGATGTAATGCGTCACTTATAATTAATTTTGACATAAAACAATCATTGTAAAACTTGACATGGCTCAGCCGTTTACTGCACAAGTACATAACATAATCAAATGTTAGCATTGTTGGTGGATATGATGATGAAGCTGTCAGCGAACAAAATATTGATTTTGACAATGATGAAAATGATGGTTTTGAGAGTAATGAATGGAATATTGTAAATATATAAATAAATATTGTATTGATTTTTATTTTTTTTATGGTGACTGAAATTATTTGATGGAAATGTTACAGTGCTTTGACTGTTTTAGTGCCTGAATTATCAGTCCATAATGTTCACATTGTATATTTATTGCATCTGTTAAATGTCAAATAAAATGTCAAAATATAATGAAATATGTGTTATTTTATTATTTTGTACTAGTTTTATATTATTGGTGCAGTTTAGAGATCCATCCGTGTTAGATAAACATTCCAGGGTAGCTATATGTAATAATAATTGGTGAAACATTTATGCATTTAAGGGTTAACAAATAGAGAGTCTTATTAGTTTTCAGGAACATAATGTAAAATCATAAAACAAAATTATTAAACTTTTTTTATTAAAATGAGAGAAAGATATTTCAGGATTTTTTCAAATTTGTTTTGCAACAGCAGGAAGCAGGCCGTTTGAAGTTGTTTTCTTAATGTCTAATAATTTGGACTATCAACAGGATCCAGCTTTTCCAGCTTCAGAAGCACTTTGTTTGCACAGCGGATGGATTTTACTGCAAAATGTCCAGTTTCACTAAAGATTTTGTGTGCATGCTGACAGACCCCCAACCTGCATTGTTATTAAAATGTTATGCATAGTATATTTTTTTTTAATGAAATTAAATAAACAGAAAGAGAGGGAGACAGTAAGAGAGTGACTGACAGATAGAGAGAGAGCATTAGGCGTCAGAAGTCCCCGTCAGCTTAATTAGGGCATGGCTGGCAGAACTGTCACACCCTGCAGTGCCATGAAGAAAACTGCAGTCCTTGACAATCTTCTCAACTTTCTTCCCTCCCTCCCTCTACCTAGACTCCCACAGAGCACATTTAAATATTGTACTGTACTTTTTGTTCCACCCCTGTTGATGACTTTACAGCCCATAGTCTGCTCTGATCTTTTTTCCTCCTCTGGCTTACATTCTGTCCTTTTCAGTGTCTTTTCAATGCACTTGAGTTTAAATTCTATGTGCAACACACCCATATCAGTCAAATAGCTTGGAAGGTTTATCCCTAATCTGAGTCTGAAGGGACAGTTACTTGTATTCAGAGACAAGCTTAGTTACACATGTGCTTAACTTGTTTTTTGGGAGTTCCATTCACATTATGCAAATCACCTGAGTGTGGTTCATGCCAGCATGGTTGCCAGACCTTTCTTAAGTATATATATTTGATGCGGGGTTTTTTTTCCAATAGTACTTAAACCACTGCCTTTAAATGCATGCACTTGCCTTTATCCCGAAAAAAAAATTATATAGTATAACATACAGTGTGATGGAAAAGTATTTGAATGATTTGTTCTGGTTTTGTGTATATCTCATATTAATTGTTTCAGAAATTAAAATAAAAACGAAGATAAAACAAAGATAACTGAGTAAACACAAAATACAGTTTTTAAATGATAATTATTTACTGAATCAAAAAAAGTTATCCAATACTACCTGGCCCTGTGTGAAAATGTATTTGCCCCTGTAGTTACTAATTTCCCAAATCCATGAAACTGCATTCATAATGGGGTTCAGTTGGACTAGACACAATTAGACCTGATTACTGCAAACCGTGTTCAATCAAATCAACACTTAAATAGAACTTTTTCAACAGCATGAAGTTGGTTAAAAGGTCTTATCCAGTAACACACTATGCCAAATTTGAAAGAAATGACAGAAATTATGAGGAAGAAGGTGACTGAAATACATCAGTCTGGGAAGGGTTACAAACCTATTTCAAAGGCCTCTCTTACATTAATCAAGTTCACTGTTCATGACTCCACTATCAGAAAAACACTTGGCCAAATGGCATCCATGGAAGAGTGGTGAGGTGAAAACCACTGCTAACCCAGAAGAACATTAAGGCTTGTTTGAATTTTGCCAAAACATGCCTTGATGATCCTCAAACTTTTTTGTAGAATGTTCTGTGGATTGATGAGTTGAAAGTGGAACTGTTTGGAAGACAGGGGTTCCATTACAACTGGCGTAACCCAAACACAGAAATCATACCTATGGTCAAGTATGGTGGTGGAAGTGTGATGGTGTGGGGATGCTTTGCTGCTTCAGGGCCTGGGCAACTTGCAATAATTGAGAAATTGGAAACATGAATTCTGCTCTCTACCAGAAAATAATAAAGGAGAACTTTCTGGTATTCAGTCGGTAAGTTGAAACTCAAGTGCAACTGGATTATGTAGCAAGACAATGATCCAAAGCATAGGAATAAGTCCTAGAAGTAAGTGAAAGACTTACTCCAGTTATCAGAAGCATTTGTTTGCAGCTATTGCTGCTAAAGGTGGCACAACCAGATTTTAAGTTTAAGGGGTGATAGGTGTTGGATAATTTTTTTGCTTTGATAAAATAAAATAAAAACTGTATTGTGTGTTTTCTCAGGTTGCCTTTGTTTTATGTTGTATTTTGTTTGAAGATCAAAAACTATTTAGTATGAGATATATAAAAGAAATCAGAGAAATTCACAGCACTGTAAAAACAAGAGCCAATTTAAAAATCCACCTAATGGCATGTTTCTGGAAGGCAGGAGGAAACCCATGCAGATATGGGGAGGTCAAAACATAAATTTCAGCATTATAAGTAATGTGTGGTTGTCACGATCTCGGCTGCAGATGGCGCTGTGGCGGCGACGTGCACGGAGAGCCGGAGGGCGCGCGTGCACGAACCAGAACGCTCGTGGATTGCGTATGAACCATGGAGACTTTGTTTACAATGGACACGTGCGTTTGTTTCTGTTCTGTCTCCTCCTTGTTTAGTAGTTTTGTGTTTAGTACCTCGATTATAGCTTTTCCAGTTTAGACTGTGAGCCCTGTTTGTTAAGTTCTGGTTGTAAATAAAGACATTCATCTGCAATTGCTTCCGCATCAAGTCTGTTACGTAAGAGAGGTTATACTGAATCAAACTGTCAGACAGTGGCAATGTACTAAATACTGCTCCTCGCTCTAGTTGCTATCATGCAAGAAAAATGGGCTTAAATCCAAGGTCAGAATCTCACATATTAGAGACATGCCTCTGTTTTACATAAACTCCACCACACATATGCAATTCTTGCACAAATGTCTGAATAGCGGTTAAGCTTGGAGTTATGTCTGAGGACAGAATAACATATACACAAAATTTCATGTATTAAATTCTCCTGTGTGTGTGACTCAAATTTGAATATGGCCTATACCATATGGAATGGTGGGAGGGGTGAAAAGAAAAGTTGGGTTTGAAAAAGGGTATACATAATTGAATAGTAATCAACCAGAACCTATACACAAATTGTACATATACTTACAAATTATAAGTAAATTACAATAGGGTTTTTTTTTTTTTTTGTAATCGCTTTTTGTAAATTTGCACAATTATTACCACATTCAATCATATTCCTGAGGATCAGGTTATTCTTTAGCTGATATATTATTACATATTTTGGCAAAGGCATTGTCTCTGACATTTCACAGATATTTAAATTTTAAGATAAAATACACGTTATAACATATATTTATAATATCCTAAAATTGTTTTAAAATTCTGAGAATTTCTGTGAATAACAGTGAAAGCATTACCTTTGTCAAAAGCAATCTCTCTCTTAATAGATCCCTTATAATTTCATTCCTTATACTCATCAAACACTGATTCTTTTTGGATTAGTGTAAAATGTGCAGTCATTGTGGATAAACAGAATATTTTATAAGTAAATTGAACTATATTGTATGAGTTTAGTTGCAATAGAAGTATGACATTACACAGAGTTCCATCAGTGTCATTATAGTCACCAACCTAACAATAACCAGTAAAAGAGCCATTCAGAGTTGACATGGACCAGGGCAAAAAGTCAATAGTATGCATAGGGAGCGGACTGGCCTATAAAATTATGTGATCTATTTCACTGAGTAAATGTGTGCAGCCAGGAAGAAATGCCACCTTGGCTAGTGCCTCTGTCTGGATATTCTTATGTGAATTGATTTGCTGGTCACAGATTATTGGAGACCCAAAAGAGTAACATGTAGGGTGTAGGGTCAGTTGTAACATCTCAATTCCTTATGTCTGTGGGAGATATATTTTTGTAAATTATTTTGTAATTCAGTAAATAACTTGTTAAGTAAAGAACTAGAAAGGCCTAATTTATTTATCTTATATTGAAATTGTATGTAAAACTTAAATAAAAATTAAATTCTTAATGGCTGATTATCTTCATACTCACATACATACAGTATGTTGATCACCAGTAATGTGCAAAGTCATTCCTGACCCATTCGTATGTAGTGATGCCCCAAAAAATCCATAAAAGTTTAAATGCACAGATACCTGGAGGCACAAAATGAACAATCAAGGCTGAATGGCAGAAGTGGAAGTTATTTTGACTCACTTCTATGCCACTAAAAATCTTTCATAATATATTATTAATAATAAAAATGAGTGCAACATTTTTCGTCATCTGAGGCTTTTATTTACAGCTGATGTCTATTAGCAGACAGACCAGCCTGTCCACCGTTTATACGGCACCATTTATGATTTATCATAATTGGATGATTAGTTTTATTTTACCTAATTGATGGATTTGTGTTGGCTCACTTTCCATATATATATTTTTATATTCTTTAATAAATTCCAAGAATATGAAATGACTTTTTTTCACAAAATGTTCTTGATGGTACTCTTAATCCCTGACCTAATGGACCTAGAGAGATTCCAAAGCACTTTTATAAGTTGCTCTGGATAAGGGCGTCTGCTAAATGCTGTAAATTAAAAAAATATAAGCAATTTAATCTTGGCAGTATATTACATATATAAAAGTGCAGTAATCCATGCAAATTATATGATTTGAAGTCGAACAAGTTGAAGTTTACATTAGTTAGCCTTCTTATGTATACATTCACACACACTGAGGAGCATGAGTAGGTTATGAACATTTTTCCGAATTTAAGGGATTTTCATAAATCCCTTAAATCCGGCTTGATAAATGAGGCCTAATGAAATACTTTCTTTGCTAAAACATATTCTTAAATGGCTGCAGAAATGTTGTGCACCGCATGACATGCAAATGAATAGCAACTGATATTGTCTTCATCCGTCTTCATCCTTCAGCCATTTTTCAAGTAAGTGGAATCTCTTTTATGAGAGATATCGTATTGTATTGAGATTTTAACACTAACTAAACAGTGATTATAACTGACTAATTTTGATTCCGTTCACATACAAAATGAAGACATAATTCAAAATGTTTTACAGATTAGCAAAATTACTCTCAGACTTCAAATCTGACTTTTCTTTTTTTTTCCCACTGTTCTTTTGCAGGCTTCTGATGCTAGGATGTTGCTGACCATGTGCAGAGTGAGTGTCCCCACTGTTGCTTATTGCTGATTGGAACAATTACACTGCATACACAATTATTAGGCAAGTCAGTATTATGATTTGATCATTATTTCTATGCATATTATCCAACTCTAAACCATATAAACCTGAATGCTAACTGGGTATAAGTATTTTCAGATGAAGTTTAATTGTTTAATGAGGCAGGGTGTGGCTTAAAGTGATTATCACTCTGTGTAAGGTGTGCATATTATTAGGCGGCTTCTCTACTTCAGGAAAATAGCCCATGAAGAGATTTAACTGTGTTAAGAGATTTAACAATGTTCTCTGTTAGACAGAATAAATCCCTTTGTGGGAGACTATTTGCTTTGCAACTTTGCAGATCTCATGCATGCACAAACAGATACATTATACACTAATGAAACATGAAAACATCATATGACTCCTTTAAGCTTGAAATATAAATATATGGAGAAACTCACCAACACCAAGTCACTACTAGCTAAAATGAGTTGTCTAGTTCAGTAAATTCTCAACTGGGTTATGGATACAAACTTCACACAGGGCTGACCATGATTTGTTATTTCACTAACATCCATGAGAAGATGAAAAAAATGCATTACCAGTTCGGAAGGAAAAAAAAGATCAAACTTCATCAGTCCTCAATCTATCTTCCACTTATAGTGTATCAGATTTCTTCACTCTCTCACTCCTGTTTGCTTTGTGTTCTCTCTCTCTCTCTCTCTCTCTCTCTCTCTCTCTCTCTCTCTCTCTCTCTCTGTGGCTATTTGTAGGAGTTAGACTTGTTTCATGCCTGAAGTTGGAGCATAATGACATTTAACATATCTGAGCTGGCATATGATGTATGCATACAAATTTCCTGCCAATTCTGTCTGACACCCCAACACAGCGCTGACTGTGAATTACTATTACAGAACTGTCAGAACAACTCACAACAGCTCAAGAACGTCAGATAATAAAAGTATATTTTAAGTATCTTTTCCTCCCCTGACATGATTATAATCCTCAATAATCATGTTTCTTTTATCCATTTTTATGCACTCTACCTTGAACACACACACACACACACACACACACACACACACACACACACACAGTTCCTCTAACTTTTCCAATAACATTAATACTTAGCCAATAACCCCCTCCTTCATATCACTCAAATGAATACAATAGTTGGAAATAATTCACCTACCACAACACTAGAAGCTATTGTTTGTTGCAAGAGATGATGTCTCAAGTTAAAAGGAAAGAACTTCCTCAAAGGTACCACAATTACATATCAAGTCTATATTATTTTCGGAGCATCAGATGGACCTCCAGCAGTTACTTTGTCATGCCACATTTGGATGGGGCCAGTGTATACTACGGACATCACCTTCACTAATTTATAAGCTTCTGCAGTATTTCTTCTGACTAATGAAGGCATACATTAATGCCATTTCTTCATTAGGACCTACATTCAAAATTATATATGGAAACCTGCATTTGACCAAAACCCTAAGATTATACTTACAGTGCCTTCCACTAATATTGGCACCCTTGGTAAATATGAGCAAAGAAGGCTGTGAAAAAACTATTTGTTCAGAATATTCACAAAAATACCCTGCTCTCATGGATATCAAACAATTGTAAACAAAACATCTGGGTTACGCATGTAAACCTGTTCCCTGAGAAGGGAACGAGACGTTGCATTTAGCATAACACTATGGGGAGCGCCCAGGCGAGTGACCGGCATCTGAAGCTTGTGTGAAATCATGCCTATTTCTAGGCCTGACTTGATCAGGTGATGTGGCAATTAAGCGCGTCGCGTAATATATATATGGCACCTGTGAACATGCCGTCAGCCTCTATTATCTAAAGTGAAGACACAATTCATAGGCCTACCCCGGTATGACAAAGCTATGCAATGTCTCGTTCCCTTCTCAGGGAACAGGGTAACCCAGACGTTCCCTTTCAAAGGGAACTCCATGTTGCGTTTAGCATAACACTATGGGAACGAAAATACCCACTCTGTCATACAGAGGGTACGGCCTGTTCAAAAAGACCCAAGTCCAAGGGTCACTGCAAGACACTCGAGCCCAGGGTGGAATGAATATCCAGGCGTAATATCAAATGAATGTGTGTGGCATAGACCACCATGCAACAGCACACACATCTTGTAAGGATACCCTGTTGGACAAAGCCTTCAAGGAGGCGACATTCCTAGTGGAATGAGCCCTTATGCCCAGAGGCGTAGCGAGACCACACGCCTCATAAGCGATAGAGATTGCTTCCACTATCCAATTAAAGATGGGCTGCTTTGACCCAGAATCACCTCTACTGTCGACGCCAAGCAGACCAGCAGCTACTCCGACTTACGCTACTGGCCGGAGAGGTGGACGTAAGTACAGAGAGCCCTTACTGGACACAGAAGGTGCATTCTCATTTGTTCCGGTGTGAGGAACAAAGGAGGGCAGAAAGCCTGCAACACCACAGGTTGTGCAGCAGATGTAGGCACTTTAGGAATATAATCTAGCCGAGGATACAGGAAGGCCTTGGCTCATCCAGGGGTAAAGTCAAGGCAGGAAAGGGCAACAGAGACAACTTGTAGATCTCCTACTCGCTTGAGAGATGTCAGGACCACCAGAAGAGCTACCTTTAGAGTCAGAACCTTCTCAGAGGCTGACTCTAAGGGCTCAAATGGGGCACCTGACAGACCTTCCAGGACCACAGAAATGTCCCAGGAAGGTATGCACGGCCTGCAGATGGGCCTCAGCCGCCTGACAAAATGCATAAACCTCAAAGTTAGAGGATGTTGCCCCACAGAGGCTCCATCAACAGGGGCATGGCTGGCCAAAATGGCAGCCATGTAAACCCTGATTGTAGAAGAAGCCCACCCCGCTGAGAAACATCCTTGTAAGAACTCCAGGACTGTAGCTATTGCGCAGTTCACTGGGTCTAGCTGGCATTCCTCACACCACAAAACAAAAAGCCGTCCCTCGAGCGCATACAATTTCCTTGTGGATGGTGCTCTAGGGTTCAACGTGACCAGAATCTATGAGCTGGTGCCCCTCAGGGGCCAGACCCACAGTTTCCATAGTTCTGGCCGATGGTGATAAATCAGCTATCTGACTTGAAACAGTAGATTCCTGTGGATGGGAATCTCCCAAGGAGTGCCATCTAGCAGGGATATTATCTCTGAGAACCATATTCAAGCTGGCCAATAAGGTGCTACTAGCAGCAGATGTAGACTGTCTTGGCAAACTCTCGCTAGAACTTGTGGGAGCAGGGTGATCGGGGGAAAAGCGTACAGATGTGACCTCGGCCACATGTGCACCATGGCGTCCAGCCCTGATTGTGCGGCAGGAGTGAGTGCAAACCACAGCGGGCAATGTGTTGTCTCCTCGGAGGTGAACACACGCAGTGCTGACAACTGTGGTGAGCACACCTCTGAACCGGGGGGTCGAGCTCTAAACTGGACCCGGTAACCCTTTTCTACGGTAGACAGAACCCATGGAGACACATTTGGCAGTAGTTTCCACACTACCAGACGGTCTTTTAGTGATGTTAACTATTCCACATTCGATTGGAGGTAAAGCATCAGATTTTCGTTGCCCTGTGACAGCTCGCTGACCAGAGAACACTGAAAGCTAGGGACAGCCTTGACTAGGAGAGGCCCTACAGTAGCACTGGGGGCTAACTGCCCTAACAACCTCATGTCCCGTGATACGTCCCTCCATGGCCCGTCAGGACTGCTCTTCTTTGACTGCTTGGCCTTTATGACCATTCTCAGATCAGGCCTAGTAGCAGGCTGCGACTGTGGCAGCCCAGTTCCCCTGGCTGTCTGCAGGGGTTGGTGGGCTGCCATAGTCGCCTTCTGTGTCTCCCTCGCACTAGCGCTGGCCCGGGCTCCACTCGTGGATGCCTAGGTGAACTCGACACAACAGGGAAGGAACTGGCTGAATTCCGCCATATGTCGAGCTCACTCAGCAGGTCTGCTTGGTAGGCCTGCAACACTGTCATTGTCTGCAGTGACCCACAAGCAAGACTACTACTGCATAGGCCTTGTCCACCTATGCCACGGAGGCTTGGATGGCAAAGTCGGCTCCCCTAATTACCTGTTGTCGATGGAGAGCGGTAGCTCGCAGGCACCTCTTCCACCTTTAGCATAGCTAAATAGCCAAGCTGTTCATTCCCCACAATGGCCGAATAATCCAACATCATGGGGTTATAAATATGGCTTATGCATGGTTTTCCCACAGAAGCCTTATATTTTGTCATGCACTTCAGGAAAAAAGGGGAGTTTTCTGCAGTGCGAGGGATTTACTTTCACTGGGGAGAAAAAAGCTCATCCAACCTTCAAGCAGCTCAGAGAGGAATTATTACTATTATTTTTGAGTGTGGTTTTTTTTTTTTGTATTTTTTTTTTTTTTGGCTTTCCATAGCGGATGGAGGAGTCGTGATGCAAGCTCCAAAATCCAGTAGAGAGCCGGACCCGGAAGAAAGAGCAAGAGATAGAGCAGCACTCGTCTCCGATTCCTCTTTCGGATCCATAAGAGATTCCCCGGACCTGAGATGGCTAGCTGCCTCGGCAGCGGATGGCCCAGAACCGCGAGGCTCTGAAACACAACTCGCAAGAGCGAGTTGCGAGCAGAGCTGCCTAATGTATGCGTTAAAATGCGCAGTCAGACAACTCTCGAGGGCTGCCATCCCCTAGGCACTTCACACAGAAAGTGTGCACTCCTCCCTGAGATGACACGGGAGCAAGGCGTAATATACTTCCTGAATTCTCTCACTCATATTTTCATCTCTCGCTCATTCTTTTTTTTCTGCTCTTTTATTTTAAGGCATAGAAAAGATAGAGAGGAAATATAGCATCTTTTTGTTTCTTTACACAAACAACCGACATGCAGTCTCACTGAAGATAATAAAGCTGTTCACGGTTCACAGGTGCCATATATATTTCACGTAACGCACTTAATTGCCAGGTTACCTGATCATGGAAGGCCTATAAATAGGTATGATTTTACACAAGCTTTAGATGCCGTTCGTGCACAAGGGCGCTCCCCATAGTGTTATGCTAAACGCAATGTGGAATTCTCTTTGAAAGGAACACGGGTTTCAAATGGGATCGGGTTCTATGATCAGATGAAAACAACATACAGCTTTTTGGCAATAAAAACCTTGAGGTGGTTTTGGTGCACACAGAGAGGTAGCCATATAGAAAAGTACCCCATGCGCATGGTTAAAAATATGATGGTGGCTCTTTAATGTTTTGGGGCAGTTTTTCTGCCATAAGACCTGGAAAAAAATTTTTAGGATACATGGCATCATGGACTTTCTCAAATATCAACAGATATTAAATGAAAATCTGACGGTCTCTGCCAGAAAGCTTAAAATGGGCCATGGTTGGATATTCCAGGAGGACAATGATCCAAACATACATCAGAATCAACACAAAAATGGTTTACTGACCACAGAATCAAGGTCCTGCCATAGCCATCCAGGTCCCCTGACTTGAAAGCCATAGAAAACATGTGGGGTGAACTGAAGAGGAGAGTCCACCAGCGTGGACCTTGAAATTTGACGGATCTGGCGAGTTTCTTTTGGAGGAATGGTCTCAGATCCTTTGCCATGTATTCTCCAACTTCATCAGGCATTATAGGAGAAGACTCAGAGCTGTTATCTTGGCAAAGGGGGGTAGTACAAAGTATTGACAAAAAGGGTGCCAATAATTGTTGCACACCTATATTTAACAAAGATTGTTTTTGGATAAACCTGTGTTTTGTTTGCAATTGTTTAATATCCATGAGAGCAGAGTGTTTTTATGATTTTTTTTTTCCGTTTACATTTATTTATTTAGCAGATGCTTTTATCCAAAGTGTCTTACAAATGAGTAAATACAAGCAAAGGCATATATCAAGTACCAAACAAGATTTTTAATTGAGTTCTAGAGAAACAAAGTGCACAGTGTAGAGGGGTAAGAGCCAGTGTAAGTGCATAATATATTATTATTATAAATTTTTATATATATAAGGGCGAAAGGGGCAAGTTAAGGGTTAGTTAAGTGGTCACAGAAGAGGTGCATCTTTAGCCATTTTTTTTTAAGACAGTGACAGATTCTGCTCTCCGGATTGAGGTTGGAAGTTCATTCCACCATTGAGGGACAGTCAGTTTGAAGTTTCTGGAGAGGGACCTCATACCTTGCTGAGTAGGCACTACCAGGCATCAGTCGTTAACCGATCGCAGGTGCATGAGGGAAAATAAACCTCAATAAGAGTGTTGAGGTAGGAGGGTGCTGTTCCAGACAAGGTCTTGTGTGTGAGCATCAAGGCCTTGAATTTGATGCGGGCAGCTACAGGAAGCCAGTGGAGGGAGATGAAGACAGGTGTGACATGGGTTATTTTGAGCTGGCTGAAGACAAGGTGTGTTACTGTATTCTGAATCATCTGAATGGTTTTGATGGAGCTGACTCGGAGGCCCCAGAGTCATGCGTTGCAATAGTTCAGTTTTCAGATAACAAGAACCTGGACTAGTAGTTGTGTAACCTGTTCAGTGATATAGGGTCTGATTTTCTTGCTGTTGTACAGAATGAACATACAGGATCATGCAGTTGTTGAAATGTGGTCTGTAAAGGTCAAGTTGTCATCAAAAGTCACCCCAAGGTTTCTGACTGTCCTGGTTGGCTTGAGTGTGGTTGAGCCAAGCTGTATGGTGAGGTTGTGGTTGATTTAGGGGCAAGCAAGAATGACAAGAAGCTCAGTTTTTGCCAAGTTGAGCTTAAGTTGGCATTCCCTCATCCAGTTTGAGGTGTCAGACAGGCAGGCGGAGATGCGTGCTAAGACAGATAATCAGGTTGGAATGACAAATACAGCTGGGTGTCATCAACATAGCAGTGATATGACAAGCCATGAGACTCAATCACAGGCCCCAGAGATATAGTATAAATAAAACAAAGTGCATAAATTATCCACAATGGGGAAAAATGCATAACATTTTAAATGCTGAAACAGTGGGAATCTCCCATCGAATAGATTTCCAAAACAGGTTAATTGCTTAGTACTTATATTTTTAAACTGTGAGTCTGTTGGGTCATATTGATATGTGGAACAGATGGCAGTGGGATGGAGGTGAGGAAATTGTCAAAGTTTAGGATTCTAAATAGTTTCATGACATTGATCTTCAGAATATTATTATTTATTAATGTGAAGAGAAAATATGGTTAATGAAATTGAGAGGACAGTCAGTGTAATCTTTGTTATCATCTCTTTCTCTCTGTGTGGAAAAAATATTAATGTCATCAAAAATAAGCATATACTTGCTTTTGTCCATATTTATTCTTAGCCTGCTTTCACAGCTACTAGTTAATACATGCTTTCTTGTGTGAAACCATCTTTTTTAATCGCTAATCATTTAACGGGCAGATAAACACTCTGGTCAGTGAGCAATAATAGCCCTATTACAGTATGTACACATGAGCAAATTGAAGTCAATGATTGCCTAGCTTTGCTTTGATCACCTTCTTTTGCTTGAAGAAAGTGGCACTTTATGGACTATGGATAAATGTGGCCTCATTAGAAGTTGAATTCACAAATACTTAGACAGATGTTCCACTCAGAACTCCAACATTTTTATTTTCCTACCTCACTGTTTGAGTTTAGTCAAACCAAAGAGAAGAGGAGCTCCTTATTCTCAATGGTTTGTCTTTCTGAGGCTGCATGGTTGAGGACAGCTTAGCACAGACAACATTAAACCGCAAATACAGAGTTATAAAGAAGATTAAACACCATAATCACATTTTACCTTAGTAGCATTTCAGGTATTTGGAATAGGTTAGTCTCATTTATTGGATTGAGGACCTCTGTGGATACAATAGAGTGAACCCATGTTTGTTGGAGGTGTTATACATGAACATATAAACTTTTACATCTTCTAGGTGAACATATATTCGTCAAAGATTATGAATGATCAGGCTCCTGATTAAAGTTTACTAGCATTACTGGTATACTGTACTTGGTAAAAGTTTGGAAATCATGCACAAAAGTATTTGATTGTGACCTTCCCCTCCTTTTCCCCTACATCTCTGTGTTCTGTCATTCAGACTAATCTCACCTGGGACTTCATGGTTCATAAACAAGCACAAAACTATTTCCCCTTAACACTGGCAGGAGGAGATATTGGGAAGCAGAGGGAGTGATGACAGATGCTCTGTCGAATGGTGCCAGACAGCAGAAGAGAGAGCATAACAGAATAAGGGTACCTTTCCTATCCTCAAATCACAAGACCCAGTCACTATTTATCCCTACTGTGTCACTGACTTCTACAAAAAACAAAGGAAACATGGTCTAGTTCAGACTGATTTTGAGTTTACAAAGGGCAGTCAATATATATGAATGACATGCCCATAGACCTACTACAATCTCCATCCTCCAAGTTTGTGTCCCTTGTGTATTTGATGCATCTCTTTTATAAGGCAAAAGCCTTATAAAAAATGGTTTATGTACACCTGTAATTGTCACGACATCTCTCAGTGGACGGCACCTCATCACCTGATGTGAAATCCCAGCAAGACTGGCCTGGATATCCAGCTATCATTGTCTGACTCTGACATTGTATGACATTGTTGGACTACTGCAGCTAGCTCCTGCTACCACCAGACCCCTGCAACTGATCTAGAATGCATCTGCATGGCTTTTGTTCAGTCTCCCTAAGTTCTCCCACATAAGCCTATTGTTGCATTCCCTCCACTGGTTCCCTGCAGCTGCCTACATCCAGTTTAAAACACTGATGCTTGCCTGCAAAGCTAAATATGGACACCTATCTACCTGCAATCACTCATCAAACCCTTGCCATGTTCACTTCTAACCACAAGCACAACTAAAGCCACCATCACTCAAAACACAAGAAGACATGCCTCAAGACTCATCTCTGTACTGGAACTCAGGTGATGGAATGAAATTCCCCTGGCTGTCCAAACAGCTGAGTCATTGGCTGTCTTCAAACAAAGACTGAAGACTTACCTGATCACTAACCTTTATGCTGTGTCTACACTCTTCTTTAAGTCACTCTGCTAAATGTTCTAAATGTAAATGTACCCACAATTCTCTCAGCAACCACAAGAGGGCATCTTCACCAGAGTTCTGAATACGCTGCACACCTATTTATATTTCAAACTGCCTGTTAGATAGGACTCGCTGCGAAGTCTTGCCACTGTATTTTAGTTGTGCATGTCTGAGCCTTGGATCTCTTGGAACTCTCTCCTTTGCATGACATGTTTTTGAACCTGCTTGAACTATTTGTTCCCTTTTGCCCCTATAGTGTTTGATCTTTTCCTGGATTATTCTACAATGAATCTGCCTTTCCTCTGATGTTCCTGTTTACTGGTAAACTGATTTTTGAACTGTTGGATTTTAGCTGCTACTTTTATTTATTTTATTTTTTTTTTTTAAACTCAGCAACTTTTTCCCCTGTACACTCTATTAAACTACATATTGCAATTTAACTTGAACTGACAATGAGCATTATGTCTTTTATTTCTACCAACCAGGCAGCCTAGAAATAAATTCTTCTGTCTGTCTTCTGTCTACTTCTATGTTTATAATTTGGCCTATTTATCAACAATACTCATCTCATTACTGCTAGATAGGAGGGTAAATGAAGAACATAAGCACTATTGAAGCCAATCACACTCAATTCCCCCATTCAATCACTGGCTCCAATTGTGTTTACCATTAAATAATAAATAACAACTGGCAGGCATGGAGCTCTGGGAAAATTGGATCAACTCTTGTGTGACTGCAAAATGGAAGCATTTTCTTTCTTCTATTGATTCTGGATTTGGATCCAGTTATGTGTTGGGCAGTAAACAGTCCATGAGGATCAAATAGGATTTCTGCATTTTAATAATTCCGGCACTTCTTTATGAAACGTTCAAATAGATGTATGTTAAAAGAAATGCTTTATACTCTCCATAAATAATATGGTCACTCAAATAACAATTTACCTACAGTACATGGAGCATTTATGTAAGTTAAAATTTATAGAGGCTTAAATATGAACAGATTCCCAAATATTGTGTTATGAAGAGTATTAAAAAGCGTATGTGGAAGTTAAACATGTTTGGGAAATAGTCTGAAGGTTCTGCCTCTTAAGCGATTTCCCGAATATTGATTTTCAAATTAATTTGCTGAGGGAATCTTTCCCCTTTCATTTGCTACTACGTTTTCTCCCACCACTTATTCTGTGCTTCTGCATTTGCTTGAGGGGGATGTTTTGTTGTTGTTTTTTAGAGCAAACAGATACAATTCCTCCTGGAGCTACCTTGGATCCTTCTTCAGGAAGTGACAGGAACATGCATCAAATAAAAAGACAACTCCCAATTTGAAGCGATCAAAACATTGTAAATATTTTAAACATGGCTCTGACTCTGACCTTATTCAGTAAGGTTGCGTTCAAGATGTTCAGCTACTGTCTCTGTCATTAACAGCAGTTTTATCTATCCGATAAGTTGCGCCTGGCACCTGTCTGATAGAGAATGTGGCATTAGAGGTGCACATCCAGACTGTACAAAAGGTTAGAGGTTTTATAGACAGCAAACCCTTGACTAAGGCATTAGAGATGCTAAGGCCTACCCATAGGACTATGACTTCTCACCTATTTGTGTGTCCAACACGTTTGTCCACTCACTGAGATGCTTGAAAATGAAATACGGCCTGAGATGACATGAGAGAGAAACTTTTAGAGGTTGATAAGCCTGTTGAAAGTGCTTTGGTTATAAGAGACTCTATTATACAATGTGAAATTGTGTAATAGGGCAGGACATTGCAGGTAATCTTAGGGTGCTTGCCAAGTGCTGGATTTCCTAGATATTTATTCATGTGGGTGCTAACAATTTATATCAATACAGTGCCCTCCACTAATATTGGCACCCTTGGTAAATATGAGAAAAGAAGGCTGTGGAAAATTGTCTTCATTGTTTAACCTTTTGATCATTTGTTCAGAAAATTCACAAAAATACTCAGCTCTCATGGATATCAAACAATTGCAAACAAAACACAGGTTTATCAAAAAAAATAAATAAATTGTTAAATATATAGGTATGCAACAATTATTGGCACCCCTTTAGTCAATACTTTGTACTACATCTTTTTGCCAAGATATCAGCTCGGAGTCTTCTCCTATAGTGTCTGATGAGGTTGGATAATACATGGCAAGGGATCTGAGACCGTTCCTCTATACAGGATCTCTTCAGATCCTTCATATTTTTATGTCCACACTAGTGGACTCTCCTCTTCAGCTCACCCAACAGGTTTTCTATGGGTTTCCAGTCAGGGGACTGGGATGGCCATGGCAGGACCTTGATTTTGTAGTCAGCAAAACATTTTTGTGTTGATTTTGATGTATGTTTTGGATCATTGTCCTGCTGGAAGACCCAACTATAGACCATTTTAAACTTTGAGGCATAGGCAGTCAGGTTTTCATTTAATATCTGTTGATATTTCATAGAGTCCATGATGCCATGTATCCTAACAAAATGTCCAGGTCCTCTGGCAACAAAACAGCCTAAAATATCAAAGAGGCACCACCATATTAACCATGGGCATGAGGTACTTTTCCATTTGGTTACCTCTCTGTGTTCACCAAAACCACCTATGAAAAACAGCTCTATTTTGGTTTCATCTGACTATATAACCCAATCCCCTTTGAAGCTCCAGTAGTGTCTGAACACGCTTGAGTTTGTTTTTAGATGAGCGCAGAGGATTTTGTTGTGAAACGCTTCCAACCAACTTGTGGTGATGTAGGTGACAGATTGTAGTTTTGGAGACTTTCTGGCCCCAAGACAAAACTTCTGCAATTCTCCAGCTGTGATCCTTGGAGATTTTTTGGCCACTTGAACCATACTCTTCACAGTGCGTTGAGACAATATAGACACACATCCAATTCCAGGTTGTTTCATAACATTTCCAGTTTACTGGAACTTCTTAATTATTGCCCTGATGGTGGCAATGGGCATTTTCAGTGCTTGTGCTATTTTTTTATAGCCACTTTCCATTTTGTGAAGCTCAACAACCTTGTGCCGCAAATCACGGCTATGTTCCGTGGTCTTACCCCATTGTTATGAATGACTAAGGGAATTTGGCCTATGTGTTATAGAATAATAAAAAATAATCTAATAAACTATCATTGATTTCAGATGCAATAGAGGCAACATTGAGGAACCTCATTATTGGAACATAAACTACAACTAACTCCATTCATTCCCCCTCTCAGAGGAGAATGGTATGAAATGCTTTTCCAAGACCTGCCATTTTGGAGATCTTCTGAACCAGTCATCTAGCCATCACAATTTGGCCCATGTCAGTGTCGCTAAGATCCTTACGCTTGCCCATTTTCCCTGCTTCCAACACTTCAACTTCAAGAACTGACTGTTCACTTGCTGCCTAATATATCACACCCCTTGATAGGGGCCACTGTAATGAGATTATCAGTGTTATTCACTTCACCTGTCAGTGGTTTTAATGTTATGACTGATCAGTGTATAATGTATTTCTGTGCAGTGTCATCACAGATTATGACTTTTTCACTTTAATTTAAAAATGTCAAATACAAAGGCACTACCTTCACAGTTTGCCTAGTATGTGACTCACTATACTTCCTTATGTTCAGTTCTGTAAAGAAAAATGTCAGAAAATTAAACTTATATTAGAAATCAAGAAAACATATCCTATCCTGATACCTCCTTGAATTCCTTCTGAAGGATGCACTGATTCTCTACCGAGTATCTGCATCAGGGCCAATATTAGAACAAAATCTTGGACCAGGATAAGATTTCTATTGTCTAATACAATCCAATGATGAATTTCATAGAGATTTCATTGCATCCTGCTTTCCTTACACCTCCTTTTCGAAGTGAATTTTCTAGTATAATTGTGGCACATGACAGGAACTGTTGAGCACAAAGGCAAATCTGTGGCTTACAGGAGATCAGGCATTCTCGTAGGCCTGAACTATCAGTGACATACAGACAAAAGATTGGAAGTTTGCCAAAGCTTGTCATGCCATCCCCAGTCAGACATTTAATGCAGCATTGTCGTCTGCCAGTTATGTTTTTTTATCAGTGTCCTTCCGCATTCATCCCTCCCATGGGCTCTTACTTTAAACAGATGATAATGAAACATTCTGGGTTTAAATCCAATCAAACATTATAACAGAGGAAGGATTTCTCCCATTCTACAGCTGGTATATCAGGATGTTCAGTCATTTTAATTCACCATCTTTCTACTTTATCCAGTGTTGAAAATTGCTCATGTTTTATTTGCTCTTAAGAACTTCACATGAACATGCATGCATTAGTCTGAGCATACATTTTCTTTCAACAAAATGGGGTACTGCTGTATTACTGTTTGAGATTGAAATGAGGGTGCAACCATTATCCTAAATGTGGCTGAGATACAATGTTAAGGATAAGAGGCAGGAAGGGAGATATTTTAACAAGCATGAGTACTGCAAATTTTGCAGTGAACTCCTACATCTCTTTAGAAAGCAATTTGGGAAGCTAAAATAGATTAAACAACCAGGAATGCAGGCTTAATTTATTTTAAGTTTATTGATAACACTTTACTGTAAGGTCCACAAATTAGCAATATATTAATACTTAAGTAATACTTTCATAATGAGGAATTACTACATGCACTTATACAATCCCAATTCCAAAAAAGTTGGAACGCTGTGTAAAATCTAAATAAATAAAAATAAAAACGGTATGAATTGATTGGCCAATCTCATGAACCCATATGTTATTCACAATAAAACATAGAAAACATATAAAATGTTTAAACTGAGGAAATGTAGCATTGTAAGAAAAAAAAAGAAGGTAATTTTGAATTTGATGGCCACAACACATCTCAGAAAAGTTGGGACAGGGGCAACAAAAGACTGGAAAAGTAAGTTACTACAAAGAAACAGCTGGAGGAACATTTGGCAACTAATTAGGTTAATTGGCAACAGGTCAGTAACATGACTGGGTATAAAAAGAGTATCTTAGAGAGGCAGAGTCAATCAGAAGTAAATATGGGATGGAATCTGGATGGAAGCATATGTTGCTCAAAACCTTTATATACCTTTCAGCATTGATGGTGACTTTCCAGATGTGCAAGCTGCCCATTCCAAAGGCACTAATGCACCCCCATACCATTAGAGATGCAGGCTTTTGAACTGAACACTGATAAAAAGCTGGATGGTCCCTCTCCTCTTCCATCTGTATTTATTTACATTAATTTAAATTTTACACAGCATCCCAACATTTTTGGAATGGTGGTTGTACTTAGCACATCAGTACATACAAAATACAAAATACAAAATGTATACATTAACAGCCAACCGAGTCATACTATATATTTATGAATAGCCATTAGTAATAGTAATAGTTAACATATTGTTAACACATAATATTAGTTAATATCATGACTTGTGCAGTATTACTAGAGATCATTTACATTGTCTTTTTGCGTGCAATCTAGATTAACTAAAACTTTACACTTTGTAAGTTCGCAAAGTCAACACCAAAAACAAATTGCTTTTCAATCACATGATCCTGATCAAACTTCTTTATGATTTATAATTCGTGAATTGGCATCACTGATGATGACTGAGGAGGTATACAGAAATGGATTATATGTTTCATACCACAGGTGAAAATTTTTAACAATATGCATATTTCAGTTTTATTTATATATATACTTTATATATATATATATATATATATATATATATATATATATATATATATATATATATATATATATATATAATATATATATATCCTTTGTTCGGATTTAATATAGAATTGAGTGTTCTGGCAAGAGTCTCAAACTTCAAGTATAGCCTACACTCACTGGCTATTTTATTAGGAATACGTCTACACCTGCTCATTCATGCAGTTAGTTCGCCTAAACTGGATAGCTGAAGATTGGAAATATATAACACCTTTTTTTTTTCAAGTCTTTAATCTTTAAGTTTCAGTGAAGCTGTGACTACTGTAGAACCGATTTCTGTTCTTGGCTAATTGGATCACATCCGTCTCAGTGTTCCTTGTGTGTGTGTGTGTTCTGAGATGGTTTTCTACTCAGCACATTTGTAAAGAGTGGTTATTTGAGTTATCATATCCTTCCTCTCAACTCAAACCATTCTTGTCTGACCTCTGTCATCAAGATGTTTCTTGCTACAGAACTTCAACTCTGGATGCTTTTTGCTTTTTGTGGAAACAGTCTAGAGACTGTTTTATGTGTAAACCGAAGAGATCAGCAATTCTGATATACTCAAAGCAACCTGTCTGGCACCAGTAACTGATATCACATTTTCCCCCATTCTGATGTTTGATGTAACTAAAGCTTTTAACCCGTATCTGCCTGATTTTACGCATTGTACTGCTGCCATCAGCTTTATTTGTTTCCATACAGACGTTTTATAATGTAAATGATCTTTATTAATATTGCCAGATGTCAGAATGTTAATAAACACAGTAAGTTAATAAGATGTTACTTAACTACTTAACTATTACTATTACTAATGGTTATCCATATAGTGTTTGACCATTATTTCATGATGCACTAAGGATTATTGAATGTATTAATTCATCATTATGAAAGCATTAGTTAAGCATTTGTAAATTGCATATTTGTGGACTTTATAGTAAAGTGTTGCCAGTTTTTTTTAAATCCAAAAATCAAAAACTACTAAAAAACCTACTGCATCTTTTCACAAGATTGCAAGGGCTATTCTGAATAGGGCTATAGAGAGTCACCAACAGCACCTGATCATCTGATAAATCATTCCCAACAAATCTTTATATTTGCAAATATTTATCCAAAGAGAGGGCACCAAGGAACAATAACTATATTACAGGTGTATCTCCACTTTCACATTTTAATATTAATCTCAGTCCAAACACCGGTATCGTCAGCATTCCATTAGTATCTTATTTCCACAATATGTAGCCGTTAGGAGTCATCCATGAGGCAATTTAATGAAACTGTGCTGTAATACTTTGTTGCAATTTAAGCATTTAGAACTTGGCCCATTATGTTTAATGGCAGGACTCAGTCCTCGGTATCTTGGCAAAGTGAGCTAACATGATGCATTATATTTTATACACAGAACCTGGGTCTGATTTTACAGCTAAGCATTTAGGAAAAAGAATAACATACTTTGCCATCTTTTTGCTATTTGCTATAGTGGTGAATTTACTGCAAAAGGAATAAAATATGCCAGCCTTCCAACTTAAGAGATCTTTTTTTACTCTAGATGGTCATGCTCAGATATATTTCTCTGATTAAAATGTGGTCCACATCAGCCAGAAAATGACATAGCACAGAAAGTTAAATCTTTTTTTTTTCTTTTACTTTTTTTGTAAGAATACTGAAGAAGACTGAACTATAAAATTTTAAATTGTGCCCACTGACTTAAACTACAGAGGCATATATATGTAGTTATCTGGGGAAATCAATTATACCTCAAAGCAAAAGGAAAATAAAATATTTATAACAATAAAGATTTTATTAAACTTATAGTACAGGGTGAGATTTGCTTTGTCAAATCAATACAAAATATCTCTCTTTTTTCACCTTAAAAAACTTTGAATAAAGAAAGCTTTAAAGATCTGTGTTTAGTATTTCAGAGCAGTCTGAAAGCAGAATGACCAGAGTGTATTTGTCTTTCAGTCCAGCTTGAATTGTACCATTTTATAGCTAATTTAGCCGTTCCAAGAAAAGTGTTGCACTACTCATTGTGCATGAAATGTCCGTTCTAAACTTCGGGATGTGGTGCACCAAATGCTCCAAACATTCATTAATAAAGTTGGTGATGCTTTTCATTCAAGTTGCCTATTTAACAAATTATTTAACATTAACAAAGTAAATAAGTTCAGTAAATATATTTAGAACATTTCTAAACAAGATGTAAGTAATTGTTTGATCAATTATTAATGATTATTTGTCAATGCAAGTGTATTTCTGGCATTAAATCCCCCCTCTCAACATGTGATGTGCTCTCAATTGTTTTGTTTATATTGATTATGTGCATTTTGTTTTGATTTTGAGAGTTGTCTCTGACTATCCTTTCATTGGAGTGTTACTCAATTGTGTCCATGTGTTATGTATTTAGTCTTTGATTAGGTTGTCTTTATATAACCTGTTGTGTCTTTGTCTAGTTACGAAGTCTTGTTCATTATTAAATGTTCATTACTGGACTGTGTTTGTTTCCTTTGTTCCTGGTTTCCATCTTTCTAGTTTTTCTGTATTTTGAAACATGCCTGATTTCTTGTGTTTGAATATTTATATTTCTGTGATGACCCTACCTGCATGTGTATTGATTCCTCCTAATCATATCCTGCCTCAACTCACCACACTTTACAATGTAAAGACCTTTTAAACAAAGAAAATGGTGCCCTACAATGGTCTGTCATCCATTCCCACCCAGGGTGTATTCCTGCCTTATACCCAGTGTTCCCAGGATAGACTCCGGATTAAATGTTTAACGAAAGTGAGTGAGTAAGGTTGAAGTTCATGGTTTATTAATGTTAACTAATGCAGTAAATGATTGTTAAGGGAAACATAATGTAAAGTGTTACCCATGTTTCTGTTCAAAAAGTACTATTTTATACAGTTGTGTTCATAAATTTACATACCCCTTGCAGAATCTGCAAAATGTTAATAATTATAAATAAATAAATAAACAGAGTGATCATTCAAATTGCATTTAGTTTTTTTTTTTAATTAGTTATGCCCTGAATAAGCTATTTCACATAACAGATGTTTACATATAGTCCACAAGACACAATAATAGTTGAAATTCACAAATGAACCAGTTCAAAAGTTTACATACACTTGATTCTTAATACTGTGTGTTGTTACCTGGATGATCAATGACTGTATTTTTTTTTATGTTTTATGATAGTTGTTCATGAGTCCCTTGTTTGTCTTGAGCAGTTAAACTGCCCACTGTTCTTCAGAAAAACTCCTGACAAAAATCCTACATTGGGTTCCTGAGTTAAACCTTAAAAAATGTGTTTTATTGCCTTTTATTTCATGTCATACTATACTAAAAACATGACTGTTTGCATGGGTAAGAAAATGAAACTACGGATTGCTGTAATACATCAGCATACGGCCTTAACTTCAGGATTAAGAAAGATAGCTCAATAAATTCAACTCAATATGGCCACAAAATTATAAGAACTGAACTAAAGTCTCCAAAGTGTGACAGATAAAACAGTTTGTGACAGATTTTATAATGATAGAATCCTTACTGACTAGCTTAGTTAAAAAAAAAAAACTCAGGTAAAGAGTACAGTGGCAGATGTTTAGAATTGGAGCTCAAATCCCATTGTTGTGAGAAATAAGAAGCTGAGAGTATCTCATACAAAAACCTATTCTCTCTTTGAAATGCTGAGCAAGCAATTACCAGAGCTAAGTGACTAGTAAGCCACCATATTGCATTACAATACACCATATTGCTGCTTATGCATGTGTAAAACCTATTTTCACACACACACACACACACACACACACACACACACACACACACACACACACACACACACACACACACACACACACACATACAGTCCATATATTTTTCATTTATAGCTAAGTAGTAGATGTGGCCTTGTTCTTTGATAAATTAATGTCTTAATCATGATACTTCTCACTCAGACATCTGAATGTACAACCCTTGGCAAACATTATGGAATCACCATACTTAGAGAATGTTCACCTTGCTTTTGAAAATTCGTAGCAAATAAACAAATCACAGATATGACATAAAACAAGTTTTGCTTTGTGAAATATACCTCAAACAAATTACATGAAATTATTTTCTTTAATGGCATTTTTTTTTCCAGATCAAGTAGAGCTAAATTAAATCACCTTGTGATAGACATTTCTAAAACAGATACAAGCACAAGTCTTAAAATGCAAATTAGTCTGCAGTTAAAAGAGAGTGCTTACAGACCATAACCTTGGACTTTTTGAAAGGAAACATGGCCCCAACAAGAGAGTTGTCAATTGAAATCGGCTGAATGAAATGGGTAGAGAAAAGGCTAATGCTGTAAATGTAAATGAGCCAAAGTCATCAGTTATTATTAAATAAGGACTAATTATGTATAGATGAAATATCCTCATCTTGTCTCATTTGCATATTTGTACAAACTTACATAAGCCAATTTGCATGAAAAGTTCAGCATGGTTAGAGCAACCAGGTGAAATTGCTCTTGAAAGTCAGAAATTATACAGAAACTGTAAAAAAAAAAAAATAAAAAAATAAAAAAAAAAACAAGACCTACTGAAATATACAGACTTGTGTGTGTATGCATAGGTGAAAGTGTAAACATAAAACCATCAATGGCTATTAGAATAAAAAAGATGAATGCGGTTACTAAAAAACAGCAAGGAGTGAGGAATGTAAGTCAGGAAAATTGGTGCTGAAAAGGGGATCAGCTCTGTTGGCATTTCAGTTCTAAATGAGACAAGCATCTCAATCTGCAATTCCGTGCAAACATGTGGAGCAGTGATGGCTTAAAAAAAAAAAAAAAAAACTACATGTAGTGCCCTATGTAGCCCTACGTACTTAATTATGTTATTACCTAATTAGAGAGTGGCAAATTCAGTTCAGGTATTAAAAATTAACTCATGTAATAACCTTCCAAACAGTATTTGCTTCACAATCTTTTGTCAAATTTTATTGATGACCTGTGGCATATGATTCTGAGGTACATTCCAGAAAAAAAAATATTATTATTACTATTATTATTACTATAAAATAGTCAAACATATTGTTTTGGGGACATTCTCAAAGCAGTCCTGAGTATGCTACAGTAAGGATTTTTAGACAGTGGACTAGTTGTTATCATCTTTTAAGAAAAATATTATAGCATACATTGTATTACAAAAATATTATACAGTATAATATTAAAGCAATAAGAACCCCCAGCCACACATGACAGATATTATTATTATTATTATTAGTAGTAGTAGTAGTAGTAGTAGTAATAGTAGTAGTAGTAGTAGTATTGTTGTTGTTGTTGTTGTTGTTGTTGTTGTTGTTGATCAATTATGCCTGTACATTCTATTTGCTCTCACATCCAAGTGGGGTCCATAAATCTGAGCCTATGAGTGAAAATTCTTCTGTTCTGCATTATTTTCTAACTTAATACAACATTTTTTTTTATTATGTTATCAGCAATATCTTGAATGAAAATTAGAATCTTAGACTTTTTTTTATTTCAGAATTTCTTAGTATTTGGCATGTCTCTCTTTTGCTTTAATGACAGCATGTATTCAAACTGGTATAGACTCCACAAGTTTGGAAACCTGACGATCCTGACAATGTTAGATCAAATCTTTCTGTGTCATCTGAACATGTGCTTCAACAGAAAAGATTAGACTCAAGGAAAAGCAATTTTTTTTAAACATATCACAAATAGTGACCTAGAAATCGTGCATAATATTGAATATTCAAGATATTGAGCATTTCCTTTCATTGTATTAAATATTCCAACATTCTAGGACTTTTATAATATATATATATATATATATATATATATATATATATATATATATATATATATATATATATATATATATATATATATATATATATATATATATCTTTTTTTATGGAAGAAAAATCCCAGATTTTCAGTCTCATCTCAGACTTTTGGATGCCATTGTATGTCTTTCTTCAAACTAGTAAAGTGTATGAAGCATTGGGAAAGTATGAAGAGGGTGAAGTCTTTTTCCACTTTTACTGTTTACTATTTTACCTTTACAGTTTTGCTCTTGACTCACCATTAGCCAAATTAGACAGATATGAGACAGCATCAAAACATGTTTGTATATGTATAAATATGTATAAACATATAATGTCCTGATCATACTCTTTCTTACAGGTGTATTAAAAAAACTAGTTTGAATCCAGAGTATTTTCTGTTTGTTATTCTGCTCTTTTATTCACCAGTCTCAAAATGTCAGTTCTAATTTTATTAGAGTGGTCTCCTCTGTAAAAGAAAGCTAGCTGTCAAAGATTTTATTTGAAGATTAACAGAAACTGTGTTTGAATTTGATTGCAAATGGCTTGTGTACCCCCATGAAAAAGGATGCATGAAAAGAAGAAGAATAAGTTTCTGCCATGATTAAAACAACTGCTACATAACATAACTCGTTATATAACAAAAAAGAGACTATGAGACTATGCCTGAGATACGACATAACAGTTTAGTTTACTGGAGTAGCAGATTAAGCTTAAATTTGCAGACATTTTTAGCATGAATGACTGAAGAGTCACAAGAAGGCTCCATTATCGGTGGTGACATGTGATCCCATTAGAGCAGAAAGCCAAGGTGCTACATTTTCTTTCCCATTCATGCTAGAGAATCTGGCACATAAAGTCAGCCCTCATCTCCCATCTCTTCTCCATTACCTGCATTGTCAGAGACGCACCAGCGTTGTTTGCTTCCCTTTCAAAATATTCTGCCTGATTGATGGACAGGTAGGGCAGAAGCGACAGAAGAAAAAAAAAATGCCTCATGTGCAGGAAAAGACAGAGAAAGCATAATATGCAAGTATACATATTGATGTCTATCAATAGGTACTGACATATTCCAATATTCATAAGGTATGTTTTTTTTGTGCGTCGTGGGTATGCCAGTTTCTTGGCGTAATTGCATCTGCTAGGTAATAAACTAAAATGACAAAGGCAGCACATATATCATGTCTGTATTTTCCCTCCATCGCTCCTTGTCTAATTCTAGACTCTCCCGTCCTCTCCATGCGCGAGAGTTTTCATATTTCATTAATGAAGAACTTGGAGATGGGAGGGACTCAGGGTTCCTCTAATGGCAAGAAATATCAAAGGAGTAATAAATCTTACACCATAGTTAGCTGAGGCGGTGAGAAAATAAATGCACATCTAACATGAAGACCAGAGTGGAAGCAAAGTGTAAAGAAGGACAAGACAGGTATATAGGCCAGAGGACAATGAGTGGGAGTGGGTGGGAGGACAGAGTCGGGAATACATTGGAGCTGCTGATGAAATATTGAGAATGAAGTCTTATATTAAATAAATAAATAAATAAATAAATAGCAATGTATGCTTGGTTACCATACATTACACGTGGCTCATCTGGGAGACAATTTCACTACAAGTTTTCTCCTAATGAAGACACTGTTCTAGAACTACAATTGATTTGAGAAAAGTGAAGCTCTGAAATCAATACAGAAACCCAATATCTGCAATTAGGAGGCTGTGCAGTCATTTCAGGTAAGGATGCTTGCAAGCATAGGTGCATAATGAAAATTCTGGCCTTTCTGACATCAAGTAGATTACTGTATTCATTAGAGTTTATAGATTAATGCTATATACAAAACTCATTTAGAGCAACATGTCCAGATTAAATAGACTGTTCAAAATTTTAAGAGCTATATTTTCAGTGTATTTATTTATTTATTTATTTATTTATTTATTTATTTATTTATTGCATGAATTTTCCCAAATTGCTATCTCACTTCAACTGAATACAATTAGAGTTCACTTGAAAGTATACTATGACCAACTCTCTCTATCAGGCAGTCTCAAATCAGTTGTTCTGCTGCACACCCGAGTACGATTGCCATGTTCTCACCAGCCCTAATGAACCGCACAGAGGGGGTAAACACACCAAAGTTTGATTCAACCTCATTAAAAGCTTTATAATATATTTGAAAATACCCTTAATTTCCATTCAAACATTTAGAGCATTATGTCATAAATACATTAATTTTATCATACGCTAATAAAAATAGGCTCATTCCGATTTTTTAGGTAAGCATCATACGGTGACAAAACAGACATAATTAGTACCATAAGTTTAGGTCACATTATAAAGGCCTCCAAAGGATGTGCCTAAAGCTGATTGATAAGTAGAAGGAGTATAGGTGAAAAGAGGGTGGTTTTGTGTAAAGAATATTTCCAATGGCAGACATGTGGAAACTATTCCATGTTTATGACAGCCTGGGAAAATCTGACAGATGCTGCTGCTGAATTTGGGCAAACATAGAAAAGATTTTTATTTTTATTTATTTATTTTTTTAATCCAGGTTTTCCCTTTTTTTCTAGTTTGACACCTCTACTTAGGAAATCATAAATATACACTCAAAATCCACTTTAGTAGGTACACCTGTACATTCATGTAATAATTCAATCAGCCAATCATGTGGCATCAGTGCAATTACGTAATAAATTAATTTATACATTACCTAATAAAATATGAGAAGTTTAGTGCACAGAATGAGCTGAATTAATGAGTGGTTATTTCAGCATCGATCTAAGAGTGAACAGAGATCTGTTGAGTGTATCAAGAGTGACTTTTACCTTGGGTGGTAAGACTAGAGAGACTGATATGGATGGTGCTGATGATAAAAATGATTACACATTTCCCATTGTAAATGTATAATACTTTATGAGGATGATTTTTTTTTTAAATTATAGTGTCACTAATGTGTTATATACCCATATGTAGTAGATTATGTAACATTTGTACAGGTGGGAGGGTTTTAAGAACCATGAATAATTCTCCAGGAAAGAAAAGAAATGTGCATCACAGTCTGTTGCATAGTCAAATGGACCAGCACTTGACCCCGTAAAACTAAAGTTTGGAGGAGGTTCAGAGTACAAGTGTTAATCCTCTGGTGCCAGCCAAGCAATCAATAATGGTTGCTATCAGGGCCTGCAGCATCGAAAGCTCAGCTGGCAGTCATCGGTTTAAATCGTCCTTCTTATTCATCTTAGTTAACAGTGATAGGATCTCGAGTGCTGAGCCAGTAGCTGGAGAACCTGCATGATATATCACTTATAACCGCATAATACGATTAAAGAATCAACAAGATTGGTGGGAATGGGGGATAATATCTAATTAATGCCTGTAATTGGTGAAAACACCAAGATGTCTGCTAAGGGAGCAGTGAGTGATTTTCCCCCATGGTTCACTTTATCAAGGATTTGAAAGAACTATGATGGTATTTGGTCCAGACCAGGTCTTGCACAGATAGAAAATAATGTTTTTGATCTATGGTAAGTTTGAGGAGTCAAAACAACTTGGAGTGTCCACACTGAAGTGGACATTGGGGTTCGCTCATACTGTTTCTAGGCAACAGAAGTGCATGTCTCTTATAACAGCCACAAATACCCATGCATGCCTGAACTTGATAGTGTCATATCCTCCCCTATGTCCCTCTATTTAGTTATTTTTTTCAATTGGTCAGTGTTCTCATTTTTCCCCTTTTGTCCTGTTTTAAAATTCCTTAAATTTATTTCAAGCTTATTGGACTGTCATCCAATGTGTCAAACGTATCCTTGTCTGGAGTCCTGTATGGACATAACAAGCTGTTGTATTGAATGATATACAGTATGCTTACATGTATCAAGCAAGCAATTTTTTTTTAAATTCACAAAAGTACACAAATCTGCCTCAATATGTGACATGATGTGTGTTCTGAGATGCTTTTCATCTTAGCACAGTTGTAAAAAGTGGTTATTTGATTAGATCCCAGTAAGTCAGCACTTTCTGAAATACATAATTCATAATAAATAAATAACTATGGCATGAATAACCATGCATCGGTAAGTCCATCCATCCATCCATCTTCTACCGCTTACTCCTTCTTCAGGGTCGCGTGGGAACCTGGAGCCTATTCCAGGGAGCATTAGGCACAAGGCGGAAACTGAAACTGAAACTGACATCCAGAAGACATAGTAAGATCAGGATCATTGTTCTTGTTTCAACAGTGCTTTGCAAGTGCTGATGTTTCACTAACAGTGAAATATGACATGAAACCATTTCTTTGTATGTCCATGGTTTGACCATAAAAAAACAGTGACTAACAGATACTACTGTGAGATAGAGCTTATGCTTACTTGCACAGAAGTGTTCTAATATGTACACAAAGGGGAAAAAAAGATTGCTGTTGTCAAATAAAACACAAGCAAAAATGTAGCTGTCAGGCGTGATGCATGAGTGGATTATGGGTGTTAACCTTTTCGTTTATTCATGAGGCCTACAGCATGCACAGTTTATTCACTGCCTACAGCTTCATGAAAAATTCAATAATAAAGGGCTTGCCAGAGCGAGGCTTCAAATGAGCACACAAGTCAGCACACATTCACGAAGTGGTCTCTCAGTTGTGAGAATCACATTTATTCACATAATGCGAAGACAAATGTAAGCCTATAATTGGCATGTCCACACGATAGAGAATATCAAAACATTCACAACATGTATTTGAATGCTAGAGAACGCTGCATTCAACTGACACTTTCATTCCACCCACCAACATTGCGACAGGTTGGCAGGATAACCCCTCTGCGGCTATCAAACCATTTCCTTCAGCTCTAATATCACAATGACACTGCTGTTAGCCTGGGGTTGCTCCCGAACTCACAAACACTCAAAGCCCTTGTCCGCAGTGACAGCTATTCAAAACAAAATCTCCAGTGGCAATTTAGGTAATTTCGAGCAATTTTCTTAGTGGTGTCATTATAGCTCTGCTTTGGGTTATGATGGTAATGTTGTTGCCAACACTCTGCATCTCCATTAAGACTTGTATCAAGGGCAAGTAGTATATTATATGCTATATATATATATATATATATATATATATATATATATATATATATATATATATATATATATATATATATATATATATTGCTGTACACTCCTAGGCTTGTTTGTGTAGTTTGTTCACATTATTCTGGCTGTTTTTTCCCCTTTGGTGTGTAACTCCTGCTATAACATAATTAATTCTCATTATTATGCCCTCCTTTAAGGAGCACTGAGCACTTCCTGCATTATTACCATACTGCAGTGAGAGAGGAGGGTAAGGAAGAGTAGAAGGATTGGTTGTGGGACAGCGTTCTCAATGTTTGTTCTGAGTAATTAGCCAGAGAAACATGGCGAATGATTTTGCAGAACTACATTCTTCAGCATTGTTTAACAGATGGTCTGTGGCTATGCTCAGAGGTCTGAATGAAGTGGAGAGAACATGCATTCGTGTGTGGAGAGAACATGCATTTGTGTGTTAAAAAATAATTAGTACCACTGGCTAGCGTGAGATAAGTTTGGTTCTAAAGGCATTCTTGCAGGGAAACATGAAATGTGAGAAGAAATGCTGACATAGGCAGGGAGCAGTCTATTATGGATATTTTTAAAATATACAGTATAAATGAAATATAACAGATGCTCATCTCTTTCCTCAAGTTAAGAAACAATAATGTATAATGCTGTTGGTACTTTAGGGCAAAAATCTGAAATTATGTCCTTAAATCTCCTAATATTGGGTGGCAAAGAGGTTACCATTGGTGCTTCACAGCATGGCCCATGGTTCAGTCCTGAATATCCTAGTATTTGCATGGAATATTTATTTTCATGATTGACATGCTCTTGCATAGGAATATAGACTGAAATATAGAGTGAATAAATTGTTGAAAGGATATGCTGTAGTGGCTAGATTAACTATAATGGTGTTCAACATGGAGACTCGGAGGCAGGGTGAGAATCCACGTGCAGAAGGTTTAATACAGATCAAAACAAACAGAATTAATTCACAATCCATATATCAGTGGTGGTTAAAATGGAGGTTAAAATGCTAGCGGTCAGAGTAATCAACGCCAGATGGTAATCCAAGAGACAAATCCAGGAAAAAGAGCAAAGGTCATACAAATGAACCCAATACTAAATAACAAAATGATTGGTAAGGCTTCATGCTGAACGAATGTCCATGAGCTGTTTGCATAATGGTGACCCTGGAGCATGACCTCGTTGGACAGAGAGGGGAGATGTCCTGAGTGCTTGTCACAGGTAGTTGATTTTGGCAGTTGATTTTTTTCCCATGATTTCAGGAATTAAAGCATAAAAATTAATAGGTGGTCAACATTGATTGATAGTTGTTCATCAATGACATTATGATGTTACCTTTAGTGTCTGTAGGGAAAAAAAGTATATGTATTATTATTACAAAAAATAGTCAGGGGTCCAAACAGAAATGCAATTTTATTGATTTAATAATGTACTGAAATAAAAATAAATAAAAAAAACATTAAACAACAGAAGAGCATGCCTCTGAGGAAGAAAAAGTTCCCTACTTCAATATAAGCCTTAAAACTATAATGGTTTAATTTTAGCTTCTCAAAAATTATTCGATTATATATTTCTTTATTAAAGTCCTTCAAGCCTTTGAATAATTATTGATTTTGTTATATTGTTATTCCACCTGCCCTTTCACTTTTAATGTATTAAATTAATATATAAATAAAAAGGCTTTATCTGAAAATAAATCAAACTAAATTAAATTTAAAAAAACGAAGAAGAAACGAAGCACAAACAAATGTGATTATTTGTGGTGAATTTTGAGCATGTGTGTGTGTGTGTGGGGGGGGGGGGGGTTAGAGGGGGGGGGGGCTTTGAACGACCTCAGAATGACCTGTAAATATTCTTTTAAAATCTAAAAAACCAAAGCAGCACAAACGAGTGAGACTATTTTGCTAACGTTTTGCATTGGGTACAGGGTCAACTTCATGCAGGTAAAAAAATATATATATACAGACAATCCAACCCCAGATGATGTAAACAACAAAATACAAAATAAGTATCATTCAATCTCTAAATGTTCAAAGAAACAATGATATTTTGACATCACTACTATGGGGACAGTCAAATGGTTAATATCCTGTGAATTAAATTAAACCTGTGAGCATACAGCAATATCTTACTCAGACATGTTAATTATGGTTGTAAAGACATTCCTGTAGAAATACATATTTTTTGGTTTTATGATTTTTCAATGTATACTGTATGTTTAATTGTTATCTTATCCATACTAAAATCCCCTCCCCCAATTTCCTAATTGGAGCATGTGCCCATCTCATATTAAAAATTATTAATAACATAAAACACATAATAATAATAAGAATAAGAATAAGAAGAAGAAGAAGAAGAAGAAGAAGAAGAAGAAGAATAGAAAATGGAGGCTTTAGGGCCGAAAACATAATAGGACGCCTCAGGTCAACAGTTTTGAATACAGGTTTAATGACATTTTGGTTGCAAATGTTTCTTCAAAACAATGAGCTCCACTTCAATAATAAAGCCTGGGCTTTCTGTTATATTTCACATTTAAATGATTAGACCTTGAATCTGAGCTGAATTTGTTAAAAGTAATTAAGTCACAAATATGAAAACTGTTGTGTCACCAATGTAGAATTAAACATCATAGTATAATTAATCAATATTGCATAAGCAAGAGTTATACTGAATATCAGCATGGCTGTAATTCGGTGTAGGCACAAAGCTGCAGGGTGAGTGCCATAGTTAATCACAGCCATGCTGATATTCAGTATAACCACACTTATGCTTGTGCGATACTGCTTTCATAAAACAGCTCAATAAACAACAAATTAATATAGTGTATGTGACTTTCGGACACAATGTGGCCAAATTGTCTGCTTAATTTTTGCTCCATGAACAGAAATAAATCCCACTTTCCCACTCACTTTATAGCATGTCTACGTTTATAGCTAGTTCATAATGATTTGTACACTCCTGTTAAAGGTGCTTCTGGTTGGGCTCCCTTCTTTCTTGGGTCATTCCATCTCTAGTGGTCCAATAATTGTAAAGTTGGTTGTTCGTCCGCTTTTTTTTTTTTTTTTTTTTGAGTGATTACCTTTATGTATTGTCATTTCAAAATCACCAAACTTGGTTTAACTGCGATGGCCATCTTTGTGTCAAGGCACACAACACATTTTGGTTATACAGCTGTTTACAGAAACCACAATATCTCAGGTCAGTATGGTCCTGACTCCTTGGAACAACAACTGACCTCTAGAGTACATTACAAGGTACGTGGACATTTAAACATTTTTGTACATTATTGTTCCTTAGACTTAGAACTTAAGTCCAAATATAATGCTAAAGATTGCACAGCATTCCACATTTAGGGTCAATTTATAATGGGAAGGGTTTGAGTCTCAGTCTTAATTTTTTTTAGGAGGCAGGGGAGAAAGTGCAATTGTTTTAAATTTCCCTCACTTACAGGTAATTTTCACAGAAATAAGTCCTCTATAGTAGCATTTTGCTATAAAAATTGTGACTTTGAGATTAGGGGTAACCTCTGCAGGATAGTGGACCTTGAGGGTGAGATTTGAAGAACCAGCCTGATCTATCATGTTGGTACAGGTGTACAGCTAGTATGCATGAATAGATTTTATCCAAATATGGAATTACAGTGATCAGTTGGGTGTTTTACAAGTGAACAGTGTCATAAACAGAGCTATGGGATGTTTCCCCAGTGATAAAAGCAGTAAGTGACTTCTGAGCTGTAATCAATTACTTTTGCTTTTATCACAGGAGAGACAACACCACACCTCTGTTTATGACACTGTTCATTCGTAAAACAACCAGCTGAACACTGCAATTCCATATTTGGACCCAATCTATTCACGCATACCAACTGTACATCTGTACCAACATGATAGCATTACCAGGGCAGTGGTTAAGATGTTGGACTACTGATCAGAAGGCTGTAAGTTCAAATCCCAGCACTGCCAAGCTTCCACTGCTGGGACCTTGTGCAAGGCCCTTAACCCTCAACTGCTCAGTTGTATGAATAAAATAAATGTAAGTCTCTCTGGATAAGGGTGTCTGCCAAATGCCATAGATGTAAATGATAGATCAGGGTTCACTCAAGGTCCGCTGTCCTGCAGAGTTTACCTCCAATCTCAAACTCACAACTCTTACACTTTAATGCTACTAGTGGAAAATAGGTGCTGTGCACATTTACACAGTGTCTCGGAATGTAATTCTGTTTAACAGTGAGGAAGAAATACAAAGCCCCCATGTCGGGTGAAGTGATTAACCATTGGCTTTGTTAAAACACAGCCTTGCCAATCAGGCTGTCCTTTATCTTCACAACTTCATCAGCATGTTATTGTTGCACAAACACGATGCTTTCTCTTCAAAGAAAAATTAGATGAATAATTAAAGATAATGAATACTTTCACTCTTGTTTTCCATGGTTATGGAGGGGCAATCTGAATTTGAGGCTTAAATGAATCATCACAAGTTCTGACTTGGGAAGTATCTAGAAGCAATGCATTATAAGTTTGAAGAATTTAAGTTTGCTGATGCATACACTTGCCAAATTCTGGTCATTAAAGTGTTGTTAAGGCTGTTTTTGTTTTTTAATTCCTTTTATGCATCAAGAGTAGGGTTATATACCAAGGTAGAAATTATAACACATGAAATGGTTTTATATTCAATGGTTTTCAGTGGTTCAATGGTTTTTTGCTGACTGATTTTTGATGACTCTTTATTTAGTTATTCAGTTCCTCGTGTTAAGTTTGAGAGGATCGTGCATGAACTAAAAGTTTCTCTCTGCATGTTAGTTACATGGACACTCAAAGGTTAGTTATTATTACTTTTTTTTCCCCCTCAACATCTGGAATGATACTTCATAGACAATTCAGTTGTTCTGGTACCTCAATAGCTTTTTTTTGTTTGTTTGTTTGTTTTTTGGGGGTGGGGTTATTTCTTATGTACATGTAAGGGCATAATACATAAGACAGTAGTATGCTTAGGACTAAAACTTTTGCCACTGCAGACTATGAATTGAGTAATATTCACTGAGTTGAGTAATTTTTTTTTTTTTAATGTTCACTTCTAAAGTCAGAATACACATGAATGAAAAAAGAAAACTTAATGAGAGTATGAACTTTTAATGTCCATATTACTAAATATTTGTGCCCATTATTAGGCTAATTTTATTTGATATTTTATTGTGGATATTTTATGTTTATTGTGTTAATTCTATGTTAAATATATAATGTAATAATCTATAAGCATGTGTGCTAGATTAGTGCACTGGTAATGTCCTTGGTGGAGTACACCAACAACTGGGGTTTGATCCTCAGCTCAGGGAGAGTTTAATTTTATTCAGGGAATTGATATATATGAACAAATCATGTGTGATGTACAAAAAATAAGTATGTTACTGTAACTGAATTGAATCATGTGGAAGCGATGTACGCATTTGAATTAAGTAAATTCAATGAGCTTTTTTTGTTTAATAGTGAAAATTTAAATCTAAGAAAGTGCAAAAATTTCCATTGGCAAGAAAGGACAAAATGTCATTCAGTGAACACTACTTTGAGGAAGGACATTCATATTTACACATACATATACGATTTGAATTTCTACACTGATAAAAAAAAAAATGCTCAATTATTGAACACTCTCAATTGAGCTGAGGCTTGAACCCCAAATGCTGGTATACTGCACCTAGCACATTACTGCTACTCTATTTTAGCACATATTGTACCTGTACAACGTGGCTCGATCATGCTTAATTTGTATAATTGAATCTTTGAAATTCGAAACTTTTTTAAATTAGGTTTAGCATAGGTTTTGATGAGAAATGTCATATTTTTATGTAAACCACACGTAACCATACATAATATTTTTTCTTAAATCTAACCAACCACACATTCCATTTCTTAGTGTACTATATGTTCAGCTAGAGTATGCTGTTCCATGTGCCACCTGGGGGTTATTGTTTGAAGCACAACAAATGAATTTAAATTCTAAGAAGCAAGCCTGCAAGGTGCCGCATGATCACATGTGATGAATCACGTGAAACTGCATGAAAAAAACGTGCATTCTTAAAAGCCACATCTGTATCTATCTACTAAAGGCATCCAATTCACCTATATAGTGTATTTTCCTTTTCTCTTGTATGCCCCCTGCTAGTGGATCATTTTATAAGTTGGAATGCCAAGGAAAAAACTGATAGACTTTCAAACACACTTTGCCTTCTTGCAAGAGACACATTCAAAACCAATGGATCATAATGTAATTCACAGGAAATGCCTGGACCAGATGTTCTACTCAAAAGTGCAAAGTTAGGCCAATAAACTTGATATGATGATCACTAAAAAGATTCTATTCTCTCCCTCATTTGTGCTGTCAAACCACTCATGCAGAAACCTTATTTTGTCTGCTACTTTGTATAACAACCCTGTTTTCTCATCCAATATTTATGCACCTAATTGGCACAATGCAAATTCTGTTGACAATCTAGTCACTCCTCTCTCACATCATAAATCTCATTATGGGTAGGGACTTTATCTGTGCTCTTCGTCCTAATTTAGATAATCCATCCTCCCACTCTCCTGGTATCTAAGCTCTTATTTACTTTCTGGACATACTGTATTATGTATGACCAGTTTGATGATTGGCAAATTTTCCATCCTAATACCATGCAGTATTCTGTTTTTCTCACCTGTACACCATTTCTACTCTCGTATTGATTATTTTTCCCTTTTTACACTGTGACTGCTTTTGTGGAAACATTGTTATTTCTGACCATGCTACTCTCTCATTGTCTCTCTAACCAAAAAGCCTGCTACACTGAAAACTTGGAGATTCTTCTCCCTTCTTCTTTCAGACAGAGTATTCTCTATCACTCGCTTGCCAGAGTGGTTTTCTGCACATCAATATTACCCCTAGCATATTCCCTTCGTCTATGAGAATCCCTTAAAGCTTATGTTCAAAGTCAAAGTCATGTTATATCTTCTTTCATCTTTTCAGAATCAGCAGCACAGACCTAGACTTTCTGAGACTGAAATTGAAATCCTGCAACCTTATACATTCCATGCCACCATGCCTGAGCCAGTGATTTTTTTAAACAGTGAAGTGCTCTTCATTCCGAATTTACTTTATTCTCTGCAAGACAGGCTGAGCACACACAGTACTCTCAGTTTAAAATGTAACTTTTGTGTCGGCCAATCAGAATGCAGGATTCACCTGTTAAAATTTTAGCCCTGACCCTTGACTAATCAGATGTCAACAAATGCTAAGCAGCATTTTAACAAGAATTTCTACCTTCCTCTATTCAGTGTATCAGTGTATGGGTTTTAAATGAAATCCTGATGTCTTGACCTATGTGAGTTCACCAGGGTTACCAGCGTTGAGAGGTGGGGCTGGGGGTTACAGTGTTTCCGCGGGTCCTTATAAGGCCTTAAAATGTCTTAAATTCCTTAATGTAAAAATAAGGCCTTAATTAGCATTACAATGTCTTAAATTCACATTTCAACGGTCTTAAAAATGCAACAGAACCAACACCATGAAGCAGATTTAGATTTTATTTTGGCGTGTTGCTGTTTGAAATGGTAAACCAGTGTGACTGTGTTGCACTCAGAGTGTGTGCGGCTCATCAGTGTTTTAGAGCGGCTCGGTTCACAGTAACTGCTGCTCCACACCAACTCCATCTCTGTCTGTGCTGTGAGTTTGAATCACTTTTAATGTGCATTTAGACACAACATGCGCCAGATTCACTTTGGTTTTACGTTAGCATAATCTCAAACATTTTTGTGGGCAGAGGTTTACAGAATTTCACCTGATTGGTAATGAGAAGTGAATAAAAAAACAACCTGTTGCAACAAAAAGGAGGTCTTCCTGTGGTTTACTGACAAAATAAAAGCCATAAGGTCTAACGCATAAAAGTGAATTAAATCAGAAATATATTACTATTGTTATATTACTATTTGTACCCCCAAATAAAAATGTATTATTATATCAGTGCAATAGTAATATTACAAAATAGCAAGGGGTTTTATATATATATATATATATATATATATTAATCACTACTTGTTACATTACACTGGCATTAAATTACAAACTAAAATATACTAGTAAACACTGCTTTGAGGGGGTTTCTAAAACAGCTGCTGAGGGAGTGATGGTAAATTTCACATCTTTTTCTCTTCTGACTGCCGTAATCCATTTCTCCATAGTTGTTTTTTTTCTTTTCCCCTCTCTTGGAATGTCATGGACAGGAAATACTGTTTTTTTTTCTTTCACTGTTGGAGCAAATGGTAATGCATTTTGCAGTTTTCTATGGTCTCCCATATACCTCTATAGAAGTTTACCCTGCTATAGTTTACTTAATGTAGATGTAGTGTACTTAACTTAGATGCATATGCATGAACACAATGAAGTGACGTGCAGGTCTTAAATTTTTTGCAAATGTCTTGAATATGCTACTAAAGAGTATTACATTTGAAGTGCTGATACCTGCAGATACCCTGGGTTATTGGGAACTAAATAGATAATAAAGTACTTCAGTTTGGAACGCTTAGGTAATGCATAGGTAGGCTAGCTACATCATCACATCAGATTATGAGCACTCTAGTCTGACATGAGAATCAAAGATCAAGAAAGATGGGGCATGATAGGACAGGGATGATCTTGCATTTCAGGTCAGGTGAGTAAAACAGTTACCTTTTGTTTTGTTTTGGGTTTTTTAAATAAATGAATGAACAAACATAAACAATATTTTCACTGTTCTGCCATATACTACCTATTTATTTTTATTTATTTATTTATTTATTTATTTATTTTATTTTATTTATTTATTTATTTATTTATTTATTTATTTTGGGGGGGGGGGGGGGGGGGGGGAGTTTCACGTCTTTTTGTGCTTATTCTTTTTTTTTTTTTTATGGGCTGGAAATTGTCCTGACACCTGGAAATCCTACAGTTCACATCCCTGGCTGCAGGAACGTGGATTAAAACTAATGATTTGTAATTATATCAGTCCTGATCCTATTTCCTGGTCATGTCTAGTGTCATTTTAACACATGTTTCATAATGAACATACATTAGGAAATAGCATTTACAGAATATGGTTTTATATTCTGCTGTATGTGAGGTGTGAGGACAGACAAAACAAGTAGAATGCCTTTATTTGACACATTCTTTACAGTACAGTAAAATTATTTTCTTTAGAGATCCCAACTTGTTAGTCAGAGTAACAGTGTCAGCTATGATACAACACCACTGCAGCAAATACTTTAGGGATAGGGGCCTTGCTCAAGGGTCCAATAGGAGCAGCTTGGCAGTGCCAATGCTTGAACCCCTGACCTTGTAGGCAATAACCCAGAACCTTAACTATTTAGCCACCACAATCACAGGAGCTAGACCTAAAAGGCAACTCCCTGTTTCCTAAAGTTCTCATCTCACCTTCTAGGATTTATTTTTAAAATACAGAATTCATCCAAGATAAGACAGATTAGTTCACTGTGCCTTATGTCTATAGCCACATTCAAATTCTAATCCTGAGAGATCTCCCCCATAAGGAGAATTGCTAACCAAGTACTGCTTTCTTCTCCTCCTCAAAAAAATAATGCTTGGTCCCCAGTTGGCTATCCTGCTCAGTGGTAACACGGTAAGTTGAAAGTTCCGCTCATGGGTATAAAGATTGCAGCTTCTAAATTCTGAGGGTTCAATCTGTCTCCCACATACTGCATTTGGGAGGCTTCCATCAATCTCCCACACTACTGCTTGGTGGAGACACGATTCCATCTGTCTCTATTGCCATTCCTCCTACATCCTACGCTTGCTTTGGGTCAGTTTATCCAGTGGTCTTCTAAGTTTTTCATTTATTTGTACTCTACCGTATTCTGTTAATTTCTGTGTATCACAAATGATGTAAATGTACATGCACTGTCAATACATGTGTATCTATGATGCCACTTATTCAAAATAACTATAATAATAGTCCAATATATTACAGCCTTCAGAACATTAAAAATAAAATCCCCATAAAATATTCAAGTAACAATGTAACATTGTTAGCTAAATCTAACATGATAAAAAAGAACTACTTGTGCCTATAGCACTGTATTTGTTTAATACTGCTTGTTTGAAAATTATACACTATAAATCTAGTGGAAGGCTTTTCACTAGATTTTGGAGCATGGCTGTGGGGATTTGTAATCATTCAGCCACAGGAGCATTAGTGAGGTCAGGCACTGATGTAGGGTGAGGAGGCCTGGGGTACAGTCAGTGTTCCAGTTCATCCCAAAGGTGTTCAGTGGGGTTGAGGTCAGGGTTCTGTGCAGGACACTTGAGTTCTTCCACTACAACCTTGGCAAACCATGTCTTCATGGATCTCACTTTGTGCACAGGGACATGCTGTCAAGCTAGAACAGGTTTGTTCCTCTGAGTTCCAGTGAAGGGAAATTGTAATGCTACAGCATAAAAATAATTGTGTGCTTTCACACAGTTTGGAGTAGAACCACATATGGGTATGATGGTCAGGTGTCTACATACTTTTGGGCATATAGCATGGTATTATGTTACTAAATATTACCATAAACTTAATAATGTCATAATATTAACAATAATTAGTCACTATGTTGGCCTTTTAAAATGTTGTATAGGGTAGGGTTAATAAATATTCTAAAGTCCAGTCTCAATTAATTTCTCAATGTAAATCTCGTCAAGATCAATGTCAATTTGGCAGCATTTGCCCTCAGCCAACCGCTGCATAATACAGAGCACCACTATTCCCCCTTCCTTGTTCTGAAAAATGACCATAGACGTTGTACCACAGACACCAGGTAGAGTGAGAAAGAACAAATTTGTATAATATTATGCATTGAATATTAAATTCCCAATTACCAAACAAACAATGACTAAATATATCAAATGAATGAATCGGGCAGTGAGTCATGGCACATGCCATCTTGCTCAAAACCTGACAGCGACTCATTTTACATAGAGTGCATTAATCAAAACCAATTTGGGGGCAGAACTAGCTTATGAATGGCTATTGGCAAAAAAAAAATAATAATAAAATAATTAAAAATTTGACAAAATAAAAATCCACAACAAATTTTTTGACCAGACATTCATATTGCTGATTTTCTTTTATCTTTGGTAGGAAATCCTGCACTCTTGGAACCCTTATATGAACTTTTATTCTAAATTATTTTAGCTTATTTAGGCTATTACAGTATAAAAGTGTACCGTATATCAATAATTTACAATGCAAATGAGTCATCCATTCACAAATATCTGCTATGAAAATGTAGGTACCACACTATAGTAAAGTAATTAATATGTTTACATATTGTTCCTTACAAAATTGGTTAACAAATCATGATTCCTATTTCATAAAGATGAAATATGATTTTATTACACCACTCAGTCTTTTTGGGTAAGAGTCTATCAGTGTGGCATATCTTGATTTGCAAATATTTTTCCACTCTTTTTTGCAACAACATTGTAGATCCATGAAATTGTAAGGGCATCTCCTGTGCACAGCCTGCTTCTGGTCACCCCACAGATTTTTTTCTTGGATTCAGGTCTAGGCTAGGCCATCCAAAAACATTTATTAAGCCATTCCTGTGTTGATTTGGATGTGTGGTTTGGGTCATTGTTATACAGAATGGTGAAATTCCTTTTCATCTTCAGCTTACTAGCAGACACCTGAATGTTTTGCACTAAAACTGACTGGTATTAGTAACTATTCATGATTCACTCCACCTTGATAAAAGCCCCAGTTCTGGCTGAAGAAAAGCAGCCCTAAAGTATGATGCAGCCACCACCATGGGTCTGGTGTTCTTTTGTTGATGTGCATTTTTTTTTTTTGCACCAAACACCTTTTGGAATTATAGAATTATTAGACATTTTTTAATTGGTTTCATCAGACCACACAACATTTTGCAACATGGGTTGGAGTGATTTAGTTGAGCTTGGATGATTTTTTGTGAGAAAAGGGCTTCTGTCTAGCCACCTTACCCCATAGCCCAGACATGTGAAGAATATGAGAGATTGTTGTCATATGCAGAGAGTAATCAGTACTTGTCAGATATTCCTACAGCTCCTTTAATGTTGCTGTTGGTCTCTTGGAAACCTCCCTAGTAAATGTCTGTCTGATATTTGGAGGGATCTCCTTTTCTTGCTAGTGTGACTGTGATGCTCCATTTTCTCCACTTGTTGATGATGGCCATCATGGTGTTACATGGTAAATACAACTTTTTAAATTTTTTTTTATACCCCTCTCCTGATCAATACCTTTCAACAATTGAGATACTGTACATGCTTTGTATAAGCTCTTTGCAGACCATGGCTTCGGCAGTCAGATGAAACTAAGAAAATCTGAAGAAAATCCTACAGAAACAGCTTCATTTGGGGTTATTCAGAATAATTTCATGGATGACAGCTGTATGATAATTAGTTTTGAACATGAGACTGAATGTGATTGGTTTGTTCTGTACACAGCTACATCGACAATTATAAAAGGGTGTGCACACTTATTCAACCATAACCATAACATTATTGTACCTTTTTTATTTTACTATTTTTCCCTAAAATGAGTGTTATTCACTTAATGTTTATGCGTTGTAATTTCACATTGACTGTGGGAAAAGTTCTGATATGATTTATATTGGTTTAATTTATTTACATAACAAAAATGTGCCATTTTAACAGGGGTATGTAGACTTTTTATATCCATTGTATAAAGGGGAGAAATAGAAATGTAGACACTGGAATGACAGGAAACCTGATATATGTAATATGACCACAAGATCAGCATTAACCTAATTAGAAAGCAATCATGAATTCAAGTTCACTTGGACTTAATGAAAATATAAACTGTGTATTTTTCAAAATCACTTTTAGTTGGATAAAAGTTTGAACTGTTATAAAGGTACAAGCAAGCAGCAGTAAATCTGATCATCCATTTTTAACTAATTCACCAAGGCAGCATTATCCCGACACCAATTAGAAAAGGCTCAATCAAACATGTCCATTTGCAATTGTATTTCCCTGACTACCTTTGGCAAAAATTATTGAATCATCACACTTAGAGGATGCTCACCCAGCTTTTTTACTTTGTAGCAAATAAACAAATCACAGATATGACACAAAACTATTTATGTTTAATAGCTGAACATACTTAAGCAAATTAAATTAAATAATTTTAATTAATGGCTTTTTTTTCCAGATTACATAGAGGAAAAAGATATGGAATCACCTTATAATTTGCATTTCTAAAACAAGTCTAAAAATGCAAATTAGTCCGCAGTTAAAAGAGAGTGCTTACTTAAAAGAGAGACCTTAAATGAGCTGTTGGACTTGGCTAATTGAAAGGAAACATTGCCAAAACAAGTGAGTTGTCACTTGAAACAATGGAAAGGATTATAAAACTCCTTCAAGAAGGAAATCGTACATGGAGTGTGGCAATAGATGCTGGTCTTTCCCAGTCAGCAGTGTCTAAAAGTTGTTGCAATTATAAACAAAATGGGAAGGTTATAAAAGGAAAACATACAGGTATACCAAAAGATGGCAAATGTCACAATAGAAAACAAAAGCAATATGCCTTTTAAAATAGAAAATGCACAGCAAAACAAATGAAAAACAAATGGGTGGAAACAGCAGTCAATGTTTGTGACAGAACTGTAAGATATCAGCTGAATGAAATGGGATTTACATACAGAAAAGCCAAATGAAAACCAGCACTAACAACTAAACAGAAGAAAACAAGGTTACGGTGGGTTAAAGAGAAGCAATCATGGAGTGTGTATGATTGGATGAAAGTGATCTGTATTGACCAAGGAGATGATGCTGGAACTTTTGTCTGGTGCCATTCTAATGAAACATATAAAGATGACTGCCTGAAGAAAACAATCAAACTTCCCCACTCATTTATGATATGGGGTCACATGTCAGGTAAAGGACCAGGGGAGACTTCAACAGTCAATGCACAGGGGTACACTGAAATTTTGGACACGTTTCTCATTCCATCAATAGAAAATAGGTTTGGTGATGAAGTCATTCTTCAGGATGATAATGCATCTGGCCACAGAGCAAAGAGTGTTAAAGACTTTCTTCAGGATAGCATATGAGCTCAAAGACATGGCCAGTAAACAGTCTGGATCTCAATCCGATTGAAAATTTATGGTGGTAATTTTTTTTTTTAAATTGATCCATGACAAGGCTCGATCCTGCAAAGCTGATCTATCAAATGCTTTTGAGAAAGTTGGAACCAGCTTGATGGAGAATGTTGTTTTTCATTAGTGAACTCCATGCCTCAAAGACAAAACGCCAGAGGAGAAGCAACAAATAACTAATTGTCTTTTTTTTTTGTTGTTGTTGTTGATAATTCCATAATTTTTTTTCTCAACACTGAGTGATTCCATATTTTTTTCCTGTACTTGATCTGGAAACATACCATTAATTAAAATTATTTCATTTTATTTGAGGTATGTTTCACAAAGCCAGAATGTTCAACTATTAAACAAAAATTGTTTTGTGTCATATCTGTGATTTCTTTATTTGCTACAAAAAAGTGTCGTAATTCCATAATTTTTGCCAGGGGTAGTATGAGTGTGCATATTTTTCCCAAATGCGTATTTGTGGTGTTTGCATTTTAGTGCTCCAACTCAGCCAAAAATAAAGCATCAATTACTTTTGCATTTTCCCTGTAGCTTTGCCAATCAGATACTGTAGGTGAGACTTTTGAAGGGACATTGCATGTTTCCGAGGGAGTGACATCTGAATAAAAAGTGCAGATAGCTGATAGTCCCACATTCTTCTCACTGCTGTCAGGTCTATATTTTTACCTGCTGTAATGGGCTACTTTTGGGTTGATTTTTTTTATTTATTTAACACAGGCAGGAGGTTCAGTCATGCAAAAAAATAAATAAAAAATAGGTACGCTGGATAGTTTACTCCACTAGTACAAAAAGTCTTTTCTATTATGCATTGTTATGTATTATTTTGTTCTGTTTGTGCCTTTCTTTGCTCCTACTTCTCTTTACTACATGTTTAGGATATGCCACAAGGGACCCAGATCCGACTTGGGGATTGGCAGATTGTGAACGACATCATAGCATTAGAAGAATAAAAAGGGAGAATTTTGGAGACAATGGCAGCATATTTGAGCCCATCCAGCTATACCCAAGCTTCGTTCTTTGACTATGCTTTGCACTGTATAATACAGAATTATGCTAGATTTTGCTAAATATTATATTTTTAAAAAATAATATTTACATTATTCATTATTTAGCTGCTCCTCACCTTGATGGCAATTCTTAAGCAGCAAGCTTCTTTTTCTAGATGTTTCATTACATTTGCATCAAAACAACAAATCTGGTGACTGGTCTTTTTGATATATGTCATGGCCTTGTTTTTATAGATGAACAAAAAGGCTCAGAACAGCATGTATGCATGTTGTGGTTATAACTACAATGTAGTGAACTGTCAGGTGACATGGTGGAAATATTAGAGGTATTCCAACTACAATAAATTGAATATGTAAAACAGAAACTGCTGATTATTTTTACTTTATCAGTTCATTGCATTGTGTGTCATTGAATTGGTTTAGTCATTCTCATAGCTATACTTCATTGATGCCAATAAATATAAATATTAAATCATAATAAAAGGCCATTTTAGAACACTGCCCTTTAAACTATATTTAGGAAAACTGTGTTTGATGCATCATCCATTTTGTACCACTTTCCCTAAGATACTTCCTTTACTGTCTTCCCACTCTGTCTCACCTCTGCAGGTCATGTTCTCAGAAAAGAATTTATTACACCATTGTGAGCTGTTAAAGCTCAATATAATGACCCATTGTGATGGAGGGGGAAAAATGCAAGGCCTGCACGGAAAGCAGACCTTTATTTATTAAAGGTAAATGCTACTGTAGATAGTCAAGCAAGCAACTTGAAGCAAATGAAATAAGGAGGTTGAAAATGGACAGATCAGTAGTTTATATATATATATATATATATATATATATATATATATATATATATATATATATATAAGTGTATACAAGTAGGCATTCTGATCATTACTGTTGCTTGTGTTACAAACGCAAGCTGTTGTTCAGTACAGAAGTTAATGATATGCATTGCTGTTGGGATGATTCAAACATTGTATTATTATTTTATTTACTGCAATACAGGTAACTACTGTATCAAGCACTAAGACAAAAGAGTGAGCAATGGACTGAGCATACAATCACATAATATCATGCTTTGAAGCCCTCTGGCATCACACCATGCTACATATTGCTCACTTTTCTTTTCTTTTCTTTTTTATTTTTTTACCATCATCACTAGTGGCACCATTATTTATTGAAAATGAATTTAAACAGTAACACTTTATTTTACAGTGCAGTACAGTCTCTTGCATTATATTCACCCATGTTGAAATTTTCCTGCATTTCATAGCATTACATTGTGGAACAGAAATTACTTATTTGGGATTATGTATCATAATAATTATGGGACCCATGGCACAGTAGTTAGCATTGCCATGTCACAGCTCCCAGTTTGATCCTGAGTTTCAGGTTACTGACTGTGTAGAGTGTCGCATGTTCTTCTCATGTCCATGTGGGTTTCTTCCAGGTTCTTCAGTTTCCTCCCACCTCCCAATCTGCATCCATATGGATTGGCTAAGATAAATTGCCCCTAGGTGTGAATGTGTGTGTGCACACACCTTGAGATGGACTGGCACTCCATACAGGGCATATTTCCACCTTGTGCCCAGTATTCCTAGGATGGGCTCCAGATCCACCATGGTCCTGACCAGGATAAAAAAATTCATAACTATTGATACAAATGAATTTGGATTATAAGTTATGAAGGACTTCATTTTTGTAGGCAGTTAGATATTACAAATTGGCATTCATAAAATTCATAATAAATTAAGGTAATATGCAAAGGAATGTGATTAATGGGTTTGGTAGTTGGGCAAAAAAAAAAAAAAAAGAACATGAGATTTGTAATTACTTGGAAAATGTAAATAAAAATGATTGACAAGTTATCATTTTTTAATTGCACTTCCTTAAAATGCACTTTGTCTCCTAAAAAAAAACTATTACTTAAGCATTTTCTACATTTTCAAACCTCTTATGTTATCATATGTTCAATCACAATTGCCATTCAAAAATGTAATGAAAGTAGCTTGTCTGTGAAATATGCTAATATATGTTGACAGTAATAATTCGCCTCCCTCCCTTTCTCCCACCCCTCTAAATTTGTCATACTCACAAGTCACCCTCTAACAAGCATTATGCAAATTTTCAGAAAGAGAATGAAGCAGCACAAACTGAAAGTGGGTATAACTTTTGTGCCAGTAACACTGACTTATTTCGACTAATTAAGGGAAGATGCTAATTAATTGAAGATGTTCTTCCCTTTCCACTTCCACTGCTGTCATTGTGCTTATCTTTTCTTTGTTTCACACATGTCAAAAGGTTCTCTGTATGCCTGCTGTTCTATATGTGTGCTCAGTCTAAAACCCAACCTCCCATCTGAAAGTTTTTAACTTCTCTTTTTCTATCTGTCAATCAACTGCTCAAATGTCAAGATTAAATTGCCATAAAATAAAATAATCCTGTCATTGTTGGGGTAAGAGAAAAACAGGCAGCATTCCATGTGATGAACAGTTGCTTGTTTTAGACAAGCAAAACAAGGGTGGGGGTTGTGGGGGGGGGGGGGGGGGTCACAGTGGCTTAAGCAGAAAGTATGCTTCACTTTTTACCCATATGGTAGGAACAGTGTACAGTACACATGACAAAAATTTCATCATCAGTGCATACTGTACGCACACCGCCCGATTTTTCTAACCACGCAATTTTTCTAGGTCGCACATGTGAATTAAATTCTTTTGAACTATTTAGTTGTTCCACAAGGTGCCAACAGTGGCCCGGGGTCATTGATTCTAAAGGAATAAACAGAAGAGATGGAAACGAGGGCAGGTTTGTAAATTCTAGCCTTAAAGTTTATAAGGATTTGTATATGGGTGCTAATCGTGGCGAGAGACTGCCCAAGCATTGTTCTTCATGTTGTTGTGATTCTTCTTTGTTGTCATCCTTCACACCAAAAGACCTGCTTTACTGCTCTGTACTGACTCTTGTAGGCCAGGAGGGGTAGTGCAATTTGTCATAATGCACATTTGTTCACCACCTGTGTAAGCATACGTGTCAAATGGGGTATAATTTGAAAAGCTAGAGTACGTGTAAAAAAAATTGTGCACTGCGTTCAACCAATTGCAGTGCACAATCACACACACATTCACACACTTCGGACAATTTGGATGTGCCAATCAGCAATTTGGACAAAAAGGCCCCTTATGATTCTGTGTAGGATAAGGTATGGAAATGGATGTATGGATGGATGATTTAATTAGGAAAACATTATTTATTCAATAGTATTTATAATAGTAAATATCAAAGTGGCCATCATCAACACTTCATTAAGATTTATGGATTACTCATTGCTTAAGAAACAAACAGGTAAGTAACATACTTTTTACTTCTGGAGTAAATTTTCACAATTTGTGAGAATGAACATTATGAGGACAACAAGTCTCTTTGGGTGAAAGTGGAAGCTTAAAAGAGACTGGAAACTGCTACATTTGCATTGTTAAGGTGATACATGTTTGTAGGCCAGGGATTTTCAAACTAGGGGTCGTGACCCCACATGGGGGCAAATTAACTTTAGAAATATAGAAGACAGATTTTGTGTGCTAATATTTTGAAATGTTACTGGGAGTCACACTCAAAGAAGCCACGTTTCATTAACATGAGCTATTTTAGTCTTTTTTCCACTATCCTAACACACTGCACTAGTGTAGTTCAGCAAAAAAGGACAAATTTCCCAATCCATCTACTGCTGCTGAACAAAGTAGCAGTGTTCCAAGAAGGCAGTAGTAGCTCAGTGGTTAAGATGTTGGGGTACTAGTAAGATAGTCATGAGTACAAATCCCACCATCGCCAAGCTACCACTGTTAGGCCCTTCAGAAAAGCCTTTAATCTTCAACTGCTCAGATGAATAAATGTAAGTCACTCTGGTCTGCCAAATGCCATAAATGTAAATTTGTCCCACATCACACAGGTATGTATTATTGAGTACTAATACTAATCGGGTTTCCTATTACAGTTAGTGTTTGAATTCTGAAAACCTCTCATGTCACTTTCTGTTTTGTGTACCAACCTTCTGGATTTTCTAGATTAGTAAATACATATGAAAGTAAGGTCAGAGTTTTCAATTTGAGACGCAACCCCTAACAACAGTCACAACGACATTGGAAAGTTGTAAACAGAAACAGGGCTTGTCTGTGTGTTTAATATTGCTGTGCATGAAATCGCTAAACATTTGACATTTTTTTTTATGTTTTGGCTCTGATTACTGCTGCTCATATTACCGCTGCTTCTGAACATGCATGCAAAATCACACATCAAGCATAAACATGTTGCGTCAGCCTGTATCATATACCACACTGGTGTGGATTTTCCTATAACCTCTCTCTACTGCACTGGTACTGTAAGTCAGTGCAGGGAATAGTTCCTTTTTTTCCTCTTTGGTTTTTGCTTGGGTTTTACAAAATATATGGTGGTCAAGGCATGGGGTCACAGAAAATTGGAGTCATTGCCCATAAACTAGGCCTTTGGCAGAAAAAATGAGAAAAGGAAAGTTATTACATGAATTTCTAATTATCTTTTCAAGTTTTGACATGCAGAAATTTAAAAGGCTATTTTGGGAACATTGTGCTCAATTAACAGCATCTCAGGCATCAGGCAGTGGTGGAGCATGTGTTCCTATTCCAAGCCATGTGAGACTACAATACAGGATCCTGTCATTTTGTGCTGAACATTTTACCAAAAATATTACCTGTGGTATTCAATGAGGTCACGCTTTTTTATTTTAATCCATGTAAAGGCTGACCTCAAGCATCATTCTGTAGGTTCTGAATGTGCAAAACCAACTCGTAAGATAGATGTAGTAACAGATGCATTTCTAACACTATTTGGTTGATGATCTGGTTTGGTTCCTGTTTTTGTTTTCTTTTGAGTAATTCAATTCCACTTCATTGTTTCCTTTTCATTTGTGTGATTCCTCATGCTTTTGGTTATGTTAGCAAAAATGAGCCATGAGGAAACAAAAAATGTTCTTTTTCTGCTGACTCCATCTGGAGAGTTAGTGATGTATTAATGGCATGGCTTCTGTATAAATTTACATTGCCAATGCTACAAAGCCACTAAGCCACTAACAAATGTCGCCACAACCACCCCCTAGCCCATCTGGCCATGCAGTCATGCAATCAATCAGTCAGTCAATCAATCATTCAATCAATGTTTATTTATAAAGCCCATTTAAATACAACCGAGGTCGACCAAAGTACTGTACAGTGAATAAAAGGAATAAATTAAGACAGAGAGAAAAGAAAAATAAAGACAAAATAAACAAACAATAAAGGTCATGAATATAAAAGACTCCAAAGTAATAATATAGTTAAGGGATGTTAAAAGCCAGGGAAATAAATGGAGCATGCCTGAAATAAAGAGGAAGTTATTCCAAAGTTTCAGACCAGCAGTAGCGAGGGCACAATCACCTTGATTTTTAAGTTTGGCTCTAGGGACGGTGAGTAGGTGATGGTCACATGATCTTAAGGTTCGAGAAGGAATACATATGGGAGCAATAAGTCAGTTAAGAATTGAGTTGCCAGATTATTGAAGGGTTTGTAGATAAATAATAAGATTTTAAAGTCAATGCTATACTTTACAGGGAGGCAGTGCAAGGAGATTAGAATGGGTATAATATGGTCAAATTTGCGCTTCCCTTTGAGAAGTTGACAGCTGCATTTTTTACTAGCTGCAGACGAGAAATGGAGGACTAAGAGACACCATAATACATCGAGCTACAGTAATCTAGCGGAGATGTTACAGCCATGGATTATTGTTTCAAAGTTCCTCGTGGATAAAAAGGGCTTAAATTTAGAAAGAAGGTGAAGGTGACTTAAAAACCACAGTTATCTGTTTGTCAAATTTTAGGTTGCAAATAGTACGCCCAGGTTTCTGGCACACTGCATATTATGAGGAAAGAAAGCATAGATTGTACTCAAAAATGCTGTTTTCCTTAGGGCCAAAGAAAAAGAGTCCAGCCTTCTTTTTGTTAAGGTTTAAGAAATTCCTTGAAAGACATAGTTTAAGTTCAAATAGGTAATCTAACAGTGGCTGAAGTGAGTTTTTATTGTTACGGTATAAGGGAAGATAGATTTGGGTATCGTTGGCATATAAATGAAAGGACACTCCACGGCTATCAAAAATAGAGACCAAGGGGAGCATATACAGGGAAAACAAATACTTGGGAAAAACAAGAGGTATGCTGGAATAAGAATGATGTCCCAGATGGACAGTTAACCACCTGTTTAACAAATAGGAGCGAAACCATTTTAATGCAGTGCCACGAAGACCCACACATGTCTCCAGGTGTATGTCATGGTCAACCAAATCAAATGCAGCGCTTAGATCTAAGAGGATCTAATAGCCATGGATTTCCCTGTATGAGTCATAAGAAGGATGTCATTTGAAACTCTTAAAAGAGCAGGTTCAGAGCTATATAACGGTTTAAAACCTGATTGGAAAACTTCATGGATAGAATTATTTGACAAGAAAGATTATTATTGAAGCAGTGTAACTTTCTCTGTGATTTATGAAATAAAAAGCAGATTTGAGAAAATTAGAGCGGGCTATAGGATCATTTGATCCTACGGTGACACTTTGGCATGTTTAAGACAAGAAGGAACAGTACCAGTGTATAAACACTTATTGATTATTAATAACAGACCCAGGCCAACCGCATCCATAATTTTTTTTTTAATAAATACGGTGGAATAATGTCCTGCGGACATGGTGTGGGCTTAAGATTATCAACATTTTCCTTACAGGAATGCAGACTAACAGGCTCAAACACAGACCATGTAGAGGAGTATAAAGGACCATCAGGTAAAATATATCCAGTATGAGATCTTATAGCCGTGATTTTATTTGTGAAGAACTTCCCAAAGCTTTCACAAAGAGATGTAGAAGTCTCAGGAAAGAGTTTTACAGGAGGATTTAACACAGAGTCAATGGTGGAATAAAGAAATTGAGGTTTCTGACAGTTTCTGGTAATCAGTTCAGAGAGGTATTTGCACTACGCTGCCTTAGCTGCCTCTGGAACATAGTGAGAGAATTTCTCATGATTTCATATGAAACCTGAAGCATGGCAAGAACATGCAATCTCTGTGAACAGGGCTGAGGCGGGAATTGAACCCCAACCCCAGAGGTGCAAGGCAAACGTTCCAACCATTATTTTTTACTTAATATTTCATTATTTCAGTATATTTATTGAATATTACCATAGTATTAGTATTTAAACTTAGTATTACCATATACTGTTTCCCAGATCGTAAGTAAGACAGAAGTTGCTTTAGTAGAATTCAGCTACACATATACAATATATGGCCAAAAGTATGTGGATACCTGACATCCAATTATAAAACTATGGGCGTTAATATGGAGTTAGTCCTCCCTTTGCTGTTATAACAGCTTCTGCTCAATTTTGGACAGTGGCTGTGGGGATTTGCAAGAGGTTGGGCATTGATGTTCAGCAAGAAGGCTTGGTGCAAAGATATTTCAAATTCATTCCAAAGGTGTTCAGTGGGGTTAAGGTCAGGGTTCTGTGCAGGCCACTCATGTTCTTGCACTCCAACCATGGTAAACCCTGTGTTTAGGGCTTTTGCTTTGTGCACAGGGGCACTGTCATGCTGTAACAGGTTTTGGATAGGACACATAGAGCATACAAAGACATCCTAGACAATTGGGTGTTTTCAACCATGTGGCATATGCGTCGGGTCAGGTGTTCACATACTTTTGGCCATAAAGTATACATTTAAACTTTGATCATTTACGTTCATTTTGACCTTTTGAATTTATGTAATTATAGCTTATGTTTGATTACTGTAAAGGGAATATTCAATAGATTTGTCATAGTAATCTCAAAATAATGAGATGCAGTAATATGTTGAAATAATGAGAAAACAGCATGGTAAGTCAAAATAATGATATCTTGAAATTATGTTATCAATCCACTATAAGGAAATACATTCTCCTCCAAAAGTACTTGAACAGCAAGGCCAATTATACTGTTTTCACTATACACTGAAGACATTTGGGTTTGAGATCAAAAGTTGAATATGAAACAGTAGATCAGAATTTCAGCTTTCATTTCCTGATATTTACATCTAGATGTGTTAAACAACTTAAAACATGGCATCTTTGGTGTCAGACCACCCAGTTTTTAGGCAAGCAAAAGTACAGGAATAGTCTGAAAGTAAATTAAAGTAAATTCCACTTAATATTTGATTGCATATCCCTTGCTCGCAATAACTACAAGAAGCTGGTGACCCACTGACATCACCAACCTGTTGCATTTTTATTTTGTGTTGTTTTTGCAGGCTGATACTGAATTTTTTTTCAGTTCTTTGTTTTAGGGGGTTTCATCCTTCAGTCTTCCCTTCAGGAGGTGAAATGCCTGGTGATTGACTTGGCCCATCTAAAACCTTTCAGTTTTTCCCCTTGATGAAGTCCGTTGACGTGTTGGCAGTGCTTTTTGGATCCTTGTCTTGCTGCATGATGAAGTTCCTCCCAATTAGATTGGATGCATTTCTCTGTAAATTGGAAGACAGATTATTTCTGTAGACTTCTGAATTCATTCTGCTGCTACCATCATGAATACCATGATCAATAAAGATTAATGAAGCAGTCATGTTCTAGAAGAAGTCATGCAAGCCCAAACCATGAAGCTACCTCCACCATGCTTGACTGATGAGCTTGTATGTTTTGGATCATGAGCAGATCCTTTTTTTCCCACACTTTGGCCTTTCCGTCACTTTGGTAGAGGTTAATCTTGGTTCCAGTACTTTTAAGGCTCATCTCTGTATTTCTTTACAATATGGTTTTCTGATTCTTACTGCTCATGAGTGGTTTGCACTCGAAGTTGAATGGTGGATTGCGATATCTTCACCCCTACCCTGTGAAGGATGTTGGTGATGTCACTAACTGATGTTTTTGAGATTTTCTTCACAGCTCTCACAATGATTCTGTCATCAACTGCTGTTGTTTTCCTTGGCCTGTTCCATGTCTGGAGGGTTCAAATAAAATGTGCCATGTTCTAAGTTGTTTAACAATCTGAAATTCTGATCCCTCGTCACATATTCATCTTTTGATCTCAAACCCAAATGTCTTCAGTTTATGTTGAAAACAATAGAATTGGATACTATAGAATAGAATAGAACTGTTTCAGTACTTTAGGTGGGGACTATATTAAGTCAAAATATCAACATAACGCTTTAACCTTTCAAACTTTCATACTATCATGTAGAAGATTCAGTTTAAATCTGTTTTATCTAGCAAAGATGGATTTTTTTTAAACTATGAAAAGGACAAAAAGAAGAAGAAATGAATTTTCAAAACACTGAAGAGCATCACTGAACAACCAACAATATAATTACATGATTAATGCTTACCCACTGTCTCTAACAAATGCTCCATATTGCTTTCTTCATGGTGCATTCATGCTGTGCTGAAACATTAAAATATTGCTATGCTCTGGTGACACATTAATAATTACCTCATGATATTACTGATTGTACTTACTAATCACGCTGCTATAACTTTGACAGTTTGTAGTATGAATATTTGTAACTACTTGTTAATCAATATTTTTTCAGTTTCACTGATTTGTGTAAGACTCTGTAAGTGTAACTGTATAATTTCCCTTGGGATCAATCTATCAAGGCTAATTTTTTGAGGGCTGGCAATCCTATAAATTAGTATCAGGGTATAACATTTAAAAAAAAAAGAGTCACTAAACATATGATGTGTAATTTATTTGATATTAATTGTTAGAGACAGCTATTTAAACTCCAATGAAATTTCACTTTAACTGGCACAGACTCTTGGACTCTGTGGAGTAGCAGACTGAATATCTCAGATGTGTCAAAGCCCACAGTGCTGTACAATGCTGCAAGTCTCAGCTAAGAGAGGAAAAGAACATAACAGAAGGAACCTCTGGGAAAAAGATCAGAGTGAGTGATAGAGGCAAAAAAGACTCGGAGCAATACTTCTAAAGGAAAACATGAAGATGGAGCAGCCTCTGCTTCTGCCCCAAACAGTTAAATAATTCACATTTAAAGGGGTACTTCAAAACATAGCCACCGCACTGATATTGATATTCATGAATAATTTTGGCACCATGGATTCTGGAGCATATTTTCTAATAGGATAAACTGGAGATGGACCACAGGGGAGGAATACTTAAATGTGTGCCAGAGGGGAATTGTGGTGTTGACTCCTTTGAAAGACTGACACAACTTCATTCCAGAGGTTTATGATTAGAACTAAAATGCACTAGGCACATGGAGAGAATTGCTAATGAACATCATGATGTGCCTTTTCATTCGTTCTGCAAAGAACAAGGTCAAAGAGTATATAGCCTGAGAAAATAAAGGTGTAATTCCTTTCTCACATAAAAAAGAATGACAGTGAGTTCTGCAGACCAAACATGACATTGCTTCAGTTACAGACTTGAATAGAGTTTAAGGGCATGCTCATATTTATGTTTTGGGATTTAAATACAATTAGAAACGCTATGGAATGACATTTGAGGCCAATAATAAGTACATATAATTAAACATTATTCCTTTAAAGTCCATAAAATATTTTTTGGAGGATGTCAGAGGGGACAGCATAATAATCATAGACAGTGCTTGTCTTGAGAACCTTTTTTTTTTTGCCTACCATATAAAACACACTTAAGTCAGTAAAACAGAAGCATCTCAGGGACAGAGTAGGAATCCATGTGCAAGAGGATTATTAAAGAATAAATGAGTGTCAAAACAGTCCAGGTCATAACACTTCAAATAGCAAATCTAAAATGTGATCAATATGTATTCAAGACACAAGGCAGTTTATGCCACAAGTTCCCTGGGATAGGCTCCAGGCTCCTCTGTGACACTGTGTAGGATCAGCGGTATGGAAAATGGGTGGATGGGTGGATACAAGGCAGTGTCCAAAAACCAGAGACCAGAACATATATCAAAATCAGTGGGCTAGGTAAAGGTAAGGCAAAGCAAGGTCAAACACAGAAAACATAGCCAGATAAACAACAGCTCAGAAAAAAACAAGATTGCAGGCAAACTGTAAGGCTTTGTATCAAAGCCAAGGTCCATGTGCTTGTATTCACAGTCAAACAGGAAACAAACAAGGTAAGCAAAGAAGATATTTGAAATTCTGTGGAGGGCACCCTCTGTTGAACTGGAGGGGAAATGCTCAAGCTGGATGTTAGTCAGCTTACCTTTTAAACCTTTGGAAAGTTTTCCTTACAGTACAGCAATCAAATTAACAAAACATATTGGTAGTAAATAGCAAATCATGTTTTCATGACCTTGTGGCTTCTGTTGTTGCACATTTAACTGTTGGAGATAATATAAAACAATATAATGCAAAATAACATTATGTTCTGGATCAAGTTCTTTTTTTATAATCAATATATTAGAATCATATTTGATATGTATTTAAATGCTTGTCACAAGCCTGGAGCCTATGCCAGGGAACTTGGAGCGCAAGGTGGGGGACGCCCCGGACAGGGTGCCAACCCATCGCAGGGCACAATCGCACACACATTCACACACTACGGACAATTTGGAACTGCAATCAGCCTCTAGTGCATGTCTTTGGACTGGGGGAGCAAACCAGACTACCTGGAGGAAATTCACGAAGCATGGGGAGAACATGCACACTCCACGCACACAGGGCATAGGCAGGAATCGAATCGAGGCAAACATGCTAACCACTAAGTGATCACATTCAACATTTTTATATCTCCCCATTTTCCATCTATCTATCTATCTATCTATCTATCTATCTACGTAGATGGTATTGAATACATTCATATACCATCTTTTTTAAGTGTCTAACTATCTATCTACGTAGAAGGTATTGAATAAATTCATAATCTGAATCAGCAACCCAGGAAATATATTTAAGCTTGTGCATAGCCCATCTCTGAATAGGAATAACTTTCCCCATGTAAATATTGACATAACATTTGGAATTAAATCACTGACTGACCACAAAAATCGATCAGCAATAAGAACCATAAATAGCATAGATAAGGGATACCCTGCATTCTCGTTTTCCATTTCAGAGTGACGCTGTGACTTTTTAGCCCCTTTCTACTCTAATAGAGAATATTCTTCCTCAAGGAATAAGGTGAGGGAAACTTTCAGAGAGGATGGCAGCTAATAACGATGAGGTGATCTAAGTGACCCAAACCATTCACTGGAAACTTTTAACTGTTTTTTTTTTTGTTTTTTTGTTTGTTTTTTTTTACATACGTTTAAAATGTCAAAACAGCTACATTTGCTGAGGTACAAATGAGCTTATGGTACATTTATATAATTTATTCACTGTGCCTAGAAAGAGACACTGATAGCCAGTGTTGCCAGGGTCATCTTTTGCAGGTGGCAAAGGCAAGTATTGGGGCTTCATTTTTCAGGATAGTTTAAAAATAGCCTATGGTCACCAAGATCTTTTTTTAAAGCAAATAATCGAAATGAAATCTTATCAATTTCCACAAAGGCTTTTCCAAACAAAGGGAAAGTGTAAGTGCAGACAATGTACAGAACCGTTTGTGTTGTAGTGGGGTCTATACAATACAAATGCTTTTTGTGTACATAGGCTAGCTACATCATCATACCGATGTTCAAATGGTGTAGCACTTTATTCTATGCATTTCTTCTGATTTACTGTCAGAATCGTCTAAGTATAGTGGAAAATATTTCAAAGATTGGCTGAGCGAAAAGGGGATTATGGAGTGGCTGTGCCAGGTGTATACCCGGTGATAAAAAGGCATACTGCAAGTCAGAAATGTATGTGTAGCACAGTGACTTTGTTTACCACATAGTAATTAAGAAACACAAAAAAATACATTACCCTTTTCCTGAATTTTTTGGGTTAGTATCAAGTCTTTTTGTGTGGTTTTTGAGAAGAAGTCAGGCTGTGAATTTTACAGAGACTTGTCATCCCTGCTGATAGCTGCTCTGTGCCTGTGTCAGAATCTGACATAAGGGTCAGTCAAATGAATGAAATTTTTTTTGGTCCTACATAGTTTTACCTTGTTATTTTCCATATACAATCTGGCACCAGCTGCTGCTTTGGCTATTAAAATGTGAGGAAAATCATATTGAGTGCCGAGTTCTGCAACAGTGGGGTCTCTCTCTCTCTCTCTCTCTCTCTCTCTCTCTCTCTCTCTCTCTCTCTCTCTCTCTTTTTCTATCAGATTAGGTCAAATGTGTCTCATTGTTATTTGTGTGAATCATATAGACCTTACCCAGCATAGCACTGCAAAGGAGATCACTACCCAAGGTAAGCACAGGAAGATCAGTGGATAAAGACTGTTAGAGAGTAAAGGGAAAGACTAAGAGATGCCACAAACAGGTATTACAATAATGTAGAAATGCTACATAATAAACCATGTACTGTTTTTTCAGCAATGTCTTTTGCATTTCCTCTACATAAAGAGACTCAAACTTTTTACAATATTCTAATAAATGTGTAAAGTATTGACGTATGGTGCTTTTACTTGCCAAAATACAGCATAATCAGTTCTTATGGTGACACTCTGGAACAGTATAATACATCACATCTCTCAAGTGTTATGATAGTGCCCTCACCGCAGTGCTAAAAAAGAATTGCACACGAGATGAATAGAAGGCACATTCTGCTCCTTTATGCTCATTAATCTCATCTGCATCCCAGCATAGAGACGAAGCTTCTCCAAATGCTCTGAGCTCACTGAGGCCTCTCTGAAACACACCTGGAGTGAAATCAGAGGGCTATATTCCCCCTTCAATTTCAGCTCATCTCCTCTAATAGTGTGCCAGAGCCACTTCAGAACCACAAGCCTGTACTTGATGGTAGTGGTCTCATGACAGATAAAGCTGGGGAGAGAATTACCAGCTCCCCGCTCTCCTCGCAGAAAGAGCCTCAGCAGGCTATAGCATGATGCATGTGAGATGAAATGGCACAAAAGGCAGATCACCATGGGAGTCTGTTCCCCTCATTGTCACTAATGAGAGGAGGAAGAGCCCAGCAAATCACTGAGTGCCTGCTATCATTGAGAGGATGTGAACTGGGACAGGCAAGGATGGATGAGGGATCCTTCCTTGCCTGTCCCAGTTCATATTCTCTCAGTGATAGCAGGCACACGGTGACTCAAAGGCTGGAATGGAGTGATTTAAGGGAGTAAGGTGTTAAGGGTCTCCAGAAGATGATCCATTAGACTAGATAGCAATGGTATAGAGGATGCATACATATATAGGGCAGATTATCTAAATAAAATTTTAGATTATCTAAAAAAAAACTCTTTAAAATGTGTCCTGCAGGAATTTACACTCCACACACAAGAAATGCATAAACTGTATAATTGTGATATTTTGAGCACATATAGAAATACTGGTTTTCCCTACAATATTATTCAAACATAAACTATTATTCAGACTGATAAGTTTACTGTGAACACTCAGTAAACTTCTCCAAATTCCCCTCTCTCTGTTCCCTTGTTAACACTTTCTTTCTTCCTGTGTTAACATCTTTAACTTTTCCCAACCAGGTACAGATAGATAAAGTCCCTCACCATTTGCTTCCCAATTAACATTTGCTCATATTCCTATGACTTCCTGAAAACCATATATGGAGTTGTTCTTGTCTGACATTGCCAAACAATAGTTAACTCATTGTCTCTGTTGTGTGTTAAGCATGATATACAAATGAGAGATCTTGCCATTTGAACTTTGTGTGTCTGTGTCTTATTTGGCGGTCTCTCCCAAGGCCTCGGTGTAGTAAGTGTGTAGTGGGGTGAGGGTGCCTTCTTTCTTGTGTACTTTCATTTTCTCTCTTCTTAAAATCACAACCTGAAGATTCACAAATCCTAACACAGACATATAAAGATTTCTTAAGTAGTGATTTTTTTGGTTAAAATAAAAAAGACATGAAAATAATCTGGACCTCTTAAATATTTGATATAGCCTCCCCTCAATATAATAACATCACTGAGCTTCTTCCTGTATTGTCTAATATTGTTGGAAGGCTTTTTTGACACATCTCCAAACTATTTTATATGTCTAGGTGTGTGCATTTGGAATTCAGATTGCAGATTTTCATTTCAAAGACTGAGACACCATTGCCAAACACTGACTTTTTGTTTCTGCAACAACCCAAATCTCAACAACTGCACGGTCCTGTAGGTTCATCCTGTACAACATCAAGAAAACCAGACCCTACCTCACTGAACAGGCTTCACAGATACTAGTCCAGGCTCTTGTTATATCAAAACTGGACTACTGCAACTCACTACTCTCGGGCCTCCCGGCCAGCTCCATCAAGCCCCTTCAAATGATTCAGAACGCAACAGCATGAATCGTCTTCAACCAGCCCAAGAGAACCCATGTCAAACCCCTCTTCATCTCCCTCCACTGGCTTCCTGTAGCCGCCCGCGTCAAATTCAAGGCCTTGATGCTCACCTACAAGACCTTGTCTGGAACAGCACCCTCCTACCTCAACTCCCTAGGTCAGTAAGTGATAAATCACAACCTAGGGATCTAGGGAGCTGATTGAGACACATTGGGCCATTGAGAACTGAATTTTTAAATAAAAAAAATAAATAAAAATAAAATTTAAGTTTTATATGTCATATAGATTTGTTAGCTTAATCACACCTAGAGGTTGGCTGAGAGTTCATCCACATTTTTTCAAGCTGGGGGGTTTTCTGAAAACATGACGTCACATCGTGTAAGGCAACGTAGTGAGCATCAGTGATCCCTGGTTTATGCAGTGCATTGTGAGATTTTTTAGGGAACGAATGTTCCAATGTACTGGAAGGATTATGCAAATTGAGACAGCCCTTAAAATGGCTGACTTCCTGATCAGTGCCCTGACAACTGAATTAGGGAGCTGACTGAGACACAGGGAGTAAGTATGCCATTCCTCATACCCAGAGACCATGGCCAGTGTTGCTCCATTGCATCTTGGCCATGGACAGCTGTGGCATCTTTGAGATTTGAACTCATTTTTTGACAACAGGGTGAGCATTTGACTGTTATGCCACTCATGAGCCTTTACAGTGTAATTTGACTTCCACTACAACAACAATGTGTGAGTCAAAGAGTCAAAGAACTCTTGCAGCATCCCTTTGTGTTACAATTGTAAAAAAATAAAAAATAAAAAATAAAAAATTAAAAAAATTTCATAGCATTTCTGAGGATGTGCAGAGGAAACAATGAGTTAGAGCATAAGGTCCCAACCCTGGCCCTGGAGTACTCCCTGTGCAGCACATTTTAGTGTTTTCCCTGCTCTAACACATCCACTTCAACTCAGGAAGGGCTTTTAATTAGCTGATTAGTTGAATCAAGTGTGTTGAGAGCAGGTGAAACATTAAAATATGCAGGACAATGGTACTCCAGAACCAAGGTTGGGAACATGTAGGTTAGCACAAGCAGGTGGGATGAAAGGATGAATTTGGTAATATGTAGAAAAAGTACATTTGTTTGTACATTGGTCTTTGTCAGCTTTGCATCACTGTCGGCTAGATCAGTGGATGACATTCTCTGATGTGAGATGCCCATCTGCTGAAGCTGATGGTATAGAAGAATTTATTTGATCAGGCTATGATTTAAATGTGTTTATTATGTAATCCATCAGGTCCAATCAGAAGTTAAAATAATCAGAGTGATAAGAAATGTTTTAATCTCTCAAAGGCCTAATAATTAATTTGAGCTTTATTTCAATCATGAAGAAAGTGACTTCATTTAAACATATTAAGCATATGATTATGTTGTGACAATGTATGGAAAATTTTAATCAAAGTATTATCCAATCATGTATAATTGATGTATAAGATATGAGAGTATTCATGTATATTAATCAAAGAAACCAAGACAAGCTGATGTAACTCCAGCTTGTTAGGAATCACTGAGCACACTTTCCTCATTCGCAGTTTGTATCTTTTTCTTCCTAGCTCATTAACTTGTTATGTATTCCTTAGCATGTATCCATTATAAGAGTGGGAAGTTAGATAAATACAGGATATGCATGTACTGATAAGGCCACCTTCCTTAGGGAGAATGCACCAATGTTCAAGTGCACGTGTGGAAGTTACTTTGCAAAAAGATCTCCTTCATACTCTTATCAAAACAGATGAATGGGCTGTTGAGAGTCTTTGTTTTTGCAGGGGTATAAAATAGTGTGTCAAGATGGGGTCGGTGACTAGTTTTGCAAACTGATTTGGCTCTTGCTACTATTGTAATGAAAGTCTCATTTCTTTTTGCCATCAAAAACCTTGAGACTCAGAAGTTTTTATTTTTTCTGAATAAGATTCCATGACACTGGTTGTGGACAGGCACCCTACATAGGCTAACAGCTTTTTCCAGTACATTATAGTAATCATATGGAGCAACAAATGTTAATAGCAAAACTAACTGGCTTCTACTGCTCTGTGAAAGACATTTGTATGTTTTACAAATTGGCTCACACGAGTACTCCCACTGTGTAATATACAACAATCCTTACATTTTTAGATGGGTACAGGATGATGTTCTACAGTACACTGGAAGCTAGAACTGCAAAATATATTAACTGAATCACCAAACATCCAGAGCAAGTTTTGGGTTTCAGATGAGATCATGAGGTATGACACTCAACAGGTGTTCCTGATCTTTTGGTAGTTGATTGCTCCATCTGCCACGCATCTTGTCTGCTGGATAAAAGCACAAGGAATGAGGGAAGAAGCCTTTCCAGCACCACACCCTTCACAAAAAGGCCAGCTCATTGATTATTTTTTCATCTATTGCTACCAGGTAGCTACTGGCCTTAGGGAGCAGGTAATTGCCAACTGTGGTGCAAGCACTGCTGCAGTTAGCTGAATCATGACCTCACTGACACTTCAATGATACTTCACTCTGAAACCTTTTGCAACTACCAAACACCACTACATTTAAAGTTCTTGAAGTAGCTTCATGTGGTGCAGTGACATTCAGTTCCAGCATCTACACAGGTTTGATTTCTGGCAAAGAAATTACAAAGCAGTCTGCTGTTCTAAATCTGCTAGAGCCTGGAGATGAAATTCTGGCAGACGAAGGCTTCCTCATTGAAAATATGCTGGCAGGTATTGGTGTAAGACTGATCATCCCACCATTCAAGCATGGCAAACAGTTCAGCAAAAAGGAATGTGAACAAACCGATTGCACATCTGAGAAAACTGGTGGAATGGGTGATAAGAAGAGTTACCAGGTAAATTAACAAAGAGGGTGTTGCTCTAGTGGTTAGTATGTGTCTAGTGTTTAGAAACCCCAACACTGCTGTGCCTGATGCACTTGTACCAGCATCCCTTTCCATTGGTGGGCATAAAAGGGATGGAGGAG